>NW_009632657.1:33000-57853 GCF_000690535.1 Cariama cristata
CGTAATGTAGCAGGAAAGGGCCAGGCGGTTCTGTCAGCCCACTGAACCCATTCACTGCAGCTGGAAGAGCTCTGTGCCAGTGGGCTGGCTGCTGGCAGCCCAGCTCAAGGCAAAGTTCAGTCCATGCTCTGTGCCCTTTGCAGCATACAGTTCCTGTGGTTGGAGCCCGGGACAGCAAGATGCTTGTGAGAAAGGACAAGAGACAACCAACCCGCACTAGACACTTACAGCACTGGCAGAATCTGCCCTTTCTGCCACCTTCATGAGAGAAATTAAAATATTATGGCACCTTGGATTGCTCTCCCTTTCCCCTGCAGCCCTAACGGAGTGCTCACTCACACAATGTGCTGGTTGTGCCACAGTTAGTTAAGCCTTACAATGCCCTGGTTACTTAAGTTCATCATTATCCTCATTTAGTTATAAAAAAAGTAAACACATTTTTTTTTTTAATGGCTGTGAGAAAGGGTTGCCTAAGCTGGGATTAAGACTCAGGGCTGTCTAACTTGTTACTGCCTAACTTTACAGCTGCAGGAACGTTGGGTCTGCCAGCTCCAAGCTCAGTGGAGTCTGCCTTATAAAAACATACCTGCCCAGATCTTGGAGAGCAAGACAGAAATCAGTTTGACGATCAAAGTTTCTGATAGCACTCCTGGATAATACAGGCTTTGCAGAGAACAACATGCAGAGGTCTGGAGGACTGATTGGCAGTGACCTGGAACTGCTTCCCTCAGCAACTGAAGATAGTTCAGCAGAAATCCCATCCAAGGAGCCTCCAAGCCCTGACTTCATCAGTAGGCACATATAAATCCTGCGGGTGCTCCGATGCAGCAGCCTGGCTCTCAAGCTTGCAATGAGTTTATGAAATGCATTTGGGGTCACCTGTTATTCATGAGCAACAAAACCACTGGATCATGGAGACTGGGCAGTCAGATGTGCACGAGAGGAGCTCGAGTCCACACGGATGGAGAATCTCCTACTTGAAATTATGTCTGAGATCTCAGTTAAATCCATGTAATTCAACAAGTGAACAAGGCCCATTTGCCTGCCCTCAGTGTTACTGCGGACAGTGTCTTTATCAATGAGTCGTCACATACCCAAATGCACATGCAAACCTGCTTGCCAAATGCAGGAAGACTGAACGCAAGAACAGCAGTGACATGAGCCATCACCACAGCTAAGATTTGCCATACTCCAGTTCTGAGCCATTTTCTTCTTGCCAGTGGCCAGGATTTAATGCAGCTCTCCCCTTCCCTGCTCCACAACAGGAAAACACAGATGTTCAGCCTCTCAGCATCAATTCACAATGCTCAGATGCAGGAGGCAAGGCAGCTGTGTTGATCTAAAGCCTCATACATTAACTCTCTGCTTTTTCCAGGGACTGATTTGCTTGGTTAGGACGCAGCACAGCTAGCAACAGCCAGACTCCCTCTGTGGTCTTAAGTGCATACAGTTTAAGAGGTAAATAATTTAGTAGTGTGTTTCCTAACTCCCCTCCTCATCTGACAAGGAAGCACCAAAGAGCCACAGCGTTACAGTATCTTCCTATATGGTCTGATGGTCATGCTGTTCTCTTCTTTGGGCTGATGGTTACGGTGAGGAAGCAAATAACTTAATGAAGCAATTACTCATATCAAATCAGCAGGTTTTGTTCTTTTCTTCTGCCTTAATTATGAGGAACCAGGAAGAACGTCCAATTACTCAAGGCAGAATTTCATTACCAAACACGATAACATCTGCTCACCCACAAGGTACATCAGATGGCCATTTTCATAGAACAGCCTCTCCCATGTAGTGGTGGTGCATTCCCCCCCTCTTTATGAGCGACCTCAAACCACTCATTCATGACACATAGTTAGGGAAAGGAATACTTCAACCTGAAATTAAAGTTGAAGAGTATGTGAACAGACAATAAAATAAAAATTAAAGGCAGCAGTCACTGCCCATTCAATAGAAGGAAAATCCCTGAATGTAAGGGAAGTCTGAATTAAAGGTCATTAAGTGTTTTCCATTTTGAATAGCCCCAGTCTCTGGAAACAAAACTGTTCAAGGTGCTTCATGAGCTGACGCACATGAATACCTCCCCTTAAGAATCATTGTAAAACCCTTGGGCTGCTTTCAGAAATGCCAGCTGAGCACTTCTGAAACTAGCTGCAAGTTTGAAAAACAAAAACAGGTCAAAGTCAAACTCTCAGATCCCTCAAAGCTTAATCCAGTTTTCACAAATATACAACCCTGTTTTATGGCTTTTATGGTCTGAGTTTTAGTTGAAACTACAGGAATGAAGCAACAACCATAGTTTTGCATCAGTCATGTCCTTCCACGGTGGTACAGAAGAGGTCTGGATCTTACCGGCCTCCAAGTAAGAGTATCACTGGTTTTTACCCAAGCATCACATAACACCCAGGGCAGGGCCTTACCCCAGTGCCTGCCCTTGGTCAAGCTGGATTATCAGGTACATTTTCACAAATGCAATTTAGAGAAGTGAACATACATCCCTGGGGAGGGAGAAAAGGTGGGACTGAGGCAGAGTGCTGGAGCTCTCAAAAGCCAGGCTTACTGGTCCTGCCGCACTGGAGGGAGGCACAGAAAGTCTGAGACTAGGCTGCTGCAGGGCAGAGGGACCTCACACCGCCCATCCCGACCCCTCCTCAGCAGCAGCAACCGGTCTGGCCACAGGCTTGAGCGTGTGCCAAGCAAGCAGCCAGGCACGATTGTTTTGCTGCTGTTGCAACTGCTTATGTTTAGAGACATCCATGGGTACTCAGGGAACAGTACAATCATGTTTAAAGCTATGCCTAAATGTCTGCCTGCCTGCCACGATTTCTAAATCCATCCCTGAACGCAACTCCAAGTCCTGCAAGTGTGATTCAGAGCATATTCTTAAACGCATGAACTTACATGTTTGCTTCCCATATTTGCAAGCATGTAAGAGGCACAGGGTGCCCCTTCCCCCTGACAGCTCTTAATGGAAAGGCAGACCCAGATGCAGAGGGGGCTCTGCCTGTTGCTTGGAGGGAAGACACTGGACGGGAGCCATGGGGCCTGCAAGAACTGGAAAAGGGGGAGCCAGGAACTGGAAAAAAGAATCAACAACAATAAAAGAGCCCACAGAAAATGTGGATAAAGGAAAACCACAGAAGGATCAACAAAAGTCTGCCTATAATCACTACCAAAGCAATTACAGAATTAGGGAAGATTTATAACAGACTGAAGAGCTGGATACTTGGCACCTGAAATGGAAAAGCTGTAAGGAGGGAATTCTGTATGCTGGCACCAGGCTCAGAAGCCACAAGTGATGCAGCCTCAGCAGTTCTGTCCTATACAGAGCAAACTGAGCAGCATTTGGATGTCTTTTCTTGTACCTCTCAGCTTCCAGCTATAATTTGGTCCAGCCATCGATTCCAAGTTTTAAAAACCAAAACAAACAAAATTTATTTGTGCAGAATGTTGAAAAAATATGAGAGAGATTAATAATAGCCACTGTTTCCTTAATGCTATAACACTGCACAGCTTCCAGCCAGCACTGGCAGCTCTTGTGGGAGGAACTTACTATTATCCAACTTTACAGGTGGGGAAACTGAGATACAAAAGGGCTACAGAAAGCAGCTCGTTTAACCCAAATCTAGAGTTGTAGTCCTGGACTACTATTATACATATGACTCTCAGTATTCCTGGAAACTGGTACAGGTTTATCTGCGATATACTGTCACCCAGGGTTAGCCATCACTTATGTCTCTGGCTTTCTTGCTAAGGACATAATTCCACTGTTACTTTCTCTTTTCTCACACTGGCACAGCTTTGTTTCTCATCGTTCTTTATCTTCCATCTATATCATTTATTCCAGAATTTAAAAGGATGATTTTGCCATCAACTAGCAGCAACTAAGATACCTGCAGCGTACAGACCAGCCTCTCAAAACCAATGCACTCATTTCCAATCAACTTACAGATGAACAAGCCCTAAACCTAGAAGTCCAAGGCTTCCAAATTAGTTGGGTACAAATACCTTTGGAAAGTTCCAGAAAGGCCCAGGGGATTTTTCCATTGACAGCAAAAGGAGCAAATCTAACAGAGGAGCTGCAACAGGCAGTGGCTTTAAAAGGTAAAAAACAGCTTCATCCAAAGCTCAGCAGTGCCAGTAATGAAGCAGCCAGGGCTGCCTTCACACCCAGCTCAGAGCTGATCAATCAAAATGAATCATCACTTGAGAAAGGCAAGCAAAGAGGTAATTTAAACACTGAAACAAGCCTGCTGCAGTTCAAGCATGACTGGGCTAACATACCCACCTCAAAGAGGGACTTAAAAACAGGCTGGGGAGGGAGGGCGGAGGAAGCGTGTCTCAGAGCCATGGTTAGCAAGAGGCTTCTCCTGCCCAGATCTTCCAAGTCCTCACAACAGACAGTCCCAGTCGTGCTGCTGGGGAAGCACTTTAGAGCCTGAATATGTATTTTCACCTTTCACATTTCTTGAAAATACCATAAGCTTTACAAACTGACAATTTTTTAGGGCTGACACTCTCACTTTGCAGGCAGTTCCTGTAATGGCAGCGGTGGGGTTTAAATACAGGTAAATACAGTCACACTGTGTAAAGCTGCCCTTCTCCTTACTGAGAAAGGGATGAGGATAGCATTAAGGGCAACTAAGAAAATAGAGCTGGAGCGTGATTCCAGTTCTGTACAGACTGGCAGGAAGCGCAAAATTATCTGGGGCAACTACTGCCCGAGAACAGCAGAGTCTGCCAAAACAAGCCAAGGGAGCATCAGAGGCTCCTGACCGCTGTCACTGTTTTAGTGGGTTTTTGGGGGTTTAAAGAGTCAGCTAGGGCTCTAGCTAGAGCACGAATGGTTTCCTAATAGAAATGATTTCAGAGTCTGGAGCGGTTTCAGGAGGAGCTTGCTGAGCTGGCTGGTGCCGGGAACTATGTGAATGTAGCAGCAAGGAATGCTTTCTCCCTCCTCATCCCCCCGCGCCTCTCGGCTGCTCCTGAGACGAGGCTGCGCTGAACAAATCGGAAAAAGTCAGTTGTCATCCAGCAACCCCGGGGGGGATCTGGCCTCCATTGCCACGCAGCCTGTGAAGGGAAACTCTGCAGAGTAGCTGGAGGAACGGTCACCTGCTGACAGGGTCGCGGCACAAACCAACCCTCTTCTCACCCGTGGCCAAAGGAAAACAGCTCTGCTCCAAGGAGGAGGAAAAAGCAGGAACTATAAAAAGGATATTGTATAAGCCCTAGTGCAAAAGCCTTCCTGCTGTTGTTACATTTTAATAACTCATATTTCCGAGAGGAGCGGGGCCGAGCGCTGCCTGCCGTGACTGCGAACAATGGCACCAGCCAGACCCCGCCGAGGTTTCTCATTCATCGCTCGCCCAGCGCGCTCCCACCAGCCTGGCCCGCGGCCCCGCTCTCCTCCCAGGCTCGACAGTCTGGCACAGCCGCCGCCTTCATGCTATTGTTTCCCTGCCTGATGGATTAATTTTCGCTCAGGTTTTTGTCACTGTCACCAGCCCACAGATCAGACACTTCCCTGTGGACAGATACACTAACACAGTCCCTGCGAGATGTTGCGGTCACTGTCCGCAACACAGTAAGAGGTTTAATCTATTTAACTTTGCAGCCAGTATTGCATGCTGCTCCTTTTCCGATGAGATCATTCTGCATGTATTGAAGTCAACTACAAATGTTACTTTCTTGCCTTTGCTTTTCTTTCTCTATTAAGATAAAAAGTACAGAAAGTAGCTAGAGGTGCATTCACCTGGCAGTGGCCTTTAGCCATCACCTCTCTGAACAGAGTACATCTGATGAGGATGAATGCTTTCTTGGTGTGGAGAAAAGTAGTGGAAAGGAACAGTTTAGTTAAACTGCTCAGAGATGCAGCTTCAGGATCCCGCACAGTTCAATATTTACCCACTGATCTGAGCCCCAATGGATTCAGTTCTCCTTTCCTCCCCCTTCAGGCAATACATGAGCAGCAGGGGAAAAAAAAAAAAATCTGTTAGGTAAATAATTCTTTCTGAAGCATTCATCAAATTCAGATCTCACCAGGATATATCTACAGCCATCTGCTCTAGCAAACACTGCAAGTCTTACTTGTGCTGGTTGGTCTTTGTGGCCACATCAGTTTTCCCAAGGAGTCAGACCTAAGGTTGCTCATTCTGACCCGAAATACAGGCTTTTGTGCAAAATTTTTAGCAGTCACCAGATGGAGCTGTTCCTGGTAATATTTCCATTTCTGGAGGCATGTAGATCATGAAGAAATATGGGAAAGCCAGGGAGCGGTGCGGTGCCCGTCTTTGCAGAGGTTGAGCACAAATCAGGCCGATCACTGCCTACAAATCTCTGAACAGAGTAACTCTCGAGCCACTACTTTCAAGCTACACACAGGCAAAAGAATACATGGTATAAACATATTGCTTCTTCCATTAAAGCCAAAGCAATTTTTTAATAATTATTACTAGCAGCATATGACCAGTGCTTTATAGCTCACCATTCTGATTCAAGTATTAGAGGCCACTAATACCCGTGCCCTCCCAGCAATAAGGTAGTAATCCGTTCCTGTAGGTTTTCAAGGAGCAAATTTGTCTTGCTGCTGAGCCATGCCCATTTCATTGATACTTCAACTTATCTAACCACAAAAGCAGCTTGGCCAATGACAAATTACACCGTTTATACAACCAACATTTCTGGAAGAGCATATCTCTTCCAAAAAAACATAAGCATTTGCAAACCTGCCTTCTTACAGAGAGAAAGAAAGCCAATGCAAAAGCAGTGCATGTGGCTGCCAGTTATAATTGAAATAATTTTAATAATTCATGCCTCATTACCTTGCCACATGGCAGTTCAAAGACCACCTCCTAATCCTTTAACCCTTTTCTCCTGTGTCCTTCGGTTTAGTTTCTTAGTTTAATAAGTGAAGAAACAAAATGGGGAATGCTCATCAGCACTTGCCCATGGGAGTAAAACCCAGAGGGGCTGGTGAATCTAAGATCTTAATCCCCTTCCTCCTGCCCTCCTATTTTCCCTGATTTGATCCATCGCTGTCAGCTGAAACAGCAAAGAAATTAGCAAACTATCTATTATACACCCCAAACTGTTGGCTGAAGCTGGAGTTGCTTTATGGTGTGCCTAGGTACTGTACCACTAAGGACAAGGGGGACTCTTGTTATTTAGCAGCTTTATATGGCCAGTTAATTGCTGGAAGCTGCAGATTTCACATTGTGTCCTTTATCCTGGCAGAGCTCTTAGGCTTTTTCCAGCTCTGAATTGTCCTCTGGGTAGTCAGTCCCATGACTGTGCCCTTTCTCATTAGACAGAATTAAATTTTCTAAGTCACAGGAACAGAGCATTGTATTTTTTTTAATGGTCCTGAAGCCTTCTTGTTGCCCCTTTAGATATCAGGTGTTATCTCCCTAAATGGCTATGTACTGTTTCTGTCCTATATGGGGAGATTGCAAACAATAAAGTAAGACGTAGAATTATTTATGGCTGCAAGTATGGTCCTGTTCACTTATGAAAAGGAAATAACCTTGTAAAAACACTTTCATTTTAAGCACAGTGTATATTTACACACAGGAGGTGTCCCTCCTTCAGAAGTTTAACTTATGTGTGTGAGGGAGACCAAACCATGTATATGCAAACATGCATCAACATGTGTAAAATAATAGCACTAGCATAAGGTTTCAACACCAGACATGCCAACAGCAGCAAAGACTATCATTTATAAGCAGTTACTCAATCTGTTCCAGCAAGCAGATACATAGAGTTATAGATAAACCAACTGATAGCCTAATGAAAGCTGTAGCATAAGGAACATTGCAATCGCTGTGCTATTACCACCTCACCTACAGCACACTTTGCCCAGCCTACTCCAGGTTGCTTGTTTGCTGGGCCATGTGCCTCCGGGGACAATATAAACCCCATCCCATGAGCAGCTAACCAGCATACAAGTTCCTCTATGCCCCAGGTCCCATCCACATCTCCACAAAGGTGCAGGGAAGGTTTCAGAAGAGCTGATGGCACAGAAGGGGATGGTGCCCTCAAACTCCAGCAGAAGGAAGCATATGTGCCTACTGATTTTGAGATAGCATAGTCTCCTGAGAAACAATCTCAGCATGCCGGCAGCAGAACCAGAGCGGGGTCACCTTGGGGAATTTTTCAAATAAATACGGAACTCAAGCCTCAGGTGATGGAAACCTGCACAGCTCTAGTGACATTAGAAGAGGAGATTTATACCAGCTGCCCATGGTATTTTAAGCCTATCAGTAAGGTTTCTGTTGAGCATACACAGCTGTTTCCATGTCCTTGCTGCACTAGGTAGAGGGTGATTGACCTGCCTACTCTCTGTCTATAAAGTGCTTATCAGAGGAGTTGCTGTGCCTATGGGATGGTCTGAATTTGAGTGGGTGGAGAGTCCCCCATGCCTTTTCCCAGGCTGGATGATTGCCTAGCAAGCAAACTGATCTTTACAGGGAATTTATTAGGCAGCCTGAGCAGCACTCCAGAAGCTGCATGTTACCTTTGAGGCCCTAAAATAAGATCTATTGACATATCTCTCTCCCTGCAGGGTGAGGACAAAGGTGATCAAACACAGGTTTCTTTTATGAATAAGCTCTAAGCTGAAGCACTCCCTCTTAACAGGGAAAAGAGTACAAGCAGCATGACTCATAGAAGAGCTGTTTTGGTAACGTGCTGCCCACAGGCAGGATGCTCGGCTGAAGAGGCCATTTCAACATTTAGACCCCATCTGACATGTCATGCTCCTCCTCTTCTCAAATGTTGCAGAACCAAGATGTTCAGGTGGATATTTGCCTTCAGAATACTAACAAGAATTCTTAATTCCCCTTTTTATCGCTACTCACAATAACAAGCACTGCCCAGTGACAAAAAAATTAAGTTTTTTCAAGCACCATCAAGTTGGATTTTCCAGTTTGTAGAGAAAAGTAAAAGTAAACGTCACAGTCATCATTACAGTTGTCTCCTTATTGAAAGCAGAGTGCTTTACAGTAGAGTTTGGCCCTGCTTCTAATCAGTATTCAGTACTGAAGAGCTTGGGGCTCTTCTGGTCTGGGCAAAGGGCCAGAAAATTACTCTGAACAGTAAAAGTAAGCAAAGTCCATTCTCATTTCACTGAGCAAACCAGGTGAAATACAAAAATAAGTCAATTAAAACACAAAGCTCCAATTCAGTTGTATAGCATTCTTTCCACTGTAACAACATTAGCAATTAGTTACAGTAAAACAGGGGAGACAACTGATCTTTATTTTGGTTGTGTTCTTTTAAGGATACAAACGGTGCCTCAGAGAAACTGCTGCCAACATGTAGCATAACTCATAGGAAGGATCGAAAAGGAGCTGTGGATCATCGAAGGGATCAGAGCAGAAGTCCATCTCCTGATTCACAGGGAGGTGCCAAAACCCTGCTCTCAACTGCTGTGAAAGATTATCTGCTCCCAAATTCATCCTCTCTCTCAAAGCTGGCTGCTGATCCCTTCTCACAATTTGCAGGCACATCGCACCCTTCAGCCTTTGTCCAGCTTTTTATAGCTGAATCTCCTCCAGCTCTTTGCTTCCAAAACCATGTTAAAGTCTTTTAAAGGATCCCAAGCATTATCCAGTTCAACACGAAGAGGGAAAGCTGACCGTTTCTCTCCTCCCTCTCTGGCTACCCCAGCCAGCTACACTGCCAACTTCCAACACATCCTGACCATATATTGAGTCTGCGGTAATTTGCTTTGCATTGTCTCCTGCGGGTTCCAAGTGCAGGGATTACATATCCAGCAAGGCATCCAGCACTCTCTGTGAAAGCCTGGAGTTTCGGAGATTTGACTTATCATCATGCTGTTGCCAGAGATCGAGAGACTGCCCGGTCCAGGGCACCGCTCTGAGTCAGAGGAGCCCAATAGCAACTCAGGGAGGCAATCCCAAATCCACATCTGTCTGTACTGACAGAGTGTCTGGAGTAGGGTGAGGGTTGCCGTTAAACTTGTTCAAGGAGGGGATCAATGCTGTGGGCACACTGAGGGCCCTTGACAGTCCTACCTGCTGCCTTCCAGAGTGAGTGCCCTGAACAGGACACGGTCACAGGCACTTTGTGGCATAGAGTCCATGGCATGGTAAAGTCACCACAGAGTCCTTAAAATGGCAAAAAAAAAAGACACCAGCAAAAATACATTTCCAGCTCAGACTCCTTCGCTGCCTGCCGTTTATAAGGAAATATTGGGTATATGGCTGGAGGCAAATGACTGTCACTGATATCAGATACCTTCTCATAAGGAATCCAAGCCTTTTCATTTGTTCACCTATAAAGGAGCCAAAGTTTGTCTATAACTGAACATGTGAATTATTTCCAAGAGACTCTTATTCTGCTCCTGGGTCAACCAGTGTCTCCAATCTAAGCAAGGAGCTAAACCTGTTAGATCGAAGCAGATCAACAGTCTTGAAGAGTCACCTGCAGTGACCCAGCACAGAGTAGATATGCACAAAGGCTTCAGAGCAGGCCAGGGAGAGGGGACAGGATGGCAGACTGGGGTGGTGTTGGAGCAGCAGTGCTTGGCACTCACTTCCCAGATAAGATTTATCTGCTGCCATGAAGTAACAAACACCTCCAAAGTTGAGCATAAGTCACTTCCCCAGAAGCAGTGATTCAGGGGCTGTTTAGACTGACCTGTGTCCTCTCTCCAAGTTGGAGATACAAATGGACTGGAATTCAGCAGCAGAGCCATCACTGCCCCCTAAGATTTACACCCCTAAACCAGCACACCGCAGGTGAGACTGGCTTGGGGAAAGCAAGATCTGATGTGCAGGAACAGGATATGCTTATCCTGAAGATAGCTCTTCTCTCAACGCCGCTCCATGCACTATTGGGAATCATAATCCATGCCTGGGGCAGAAACAGTTTCTTTCGCTCTGTGCTTGTCAAGAATTTAAAGGTGGTCACAGCGAGCAGTGGGAATTCAGGCATTTGTGCACTACTGGTGAAAGATATACATGCTGTAGAAACAACTAGGATCCAACAGAGACGTGGCAACAGCTTGCACCTCTGAAAATACATAAGGGAAGGGGCCTTCACAAGGGCCTCGATCGTGTGAGGAAACCCTGGAGTAATTGCTGTTGGTCAGGTTATCAGATTAAATCGTTCTGTGGTTTTCCAGGCAGAAGCTCTGCTCAGAGATGAGCAGTAGCTCCTAGGCAGCATGTCCTAGTGTCCACCCAGCTCCAGGGCACCCTCCAGCACTGAATCACAAAGTCAGGCAGGAGCAAGGCTAATCCTACCATGTTGGAAGGAACCAAAACATGGTTATTTCCTCTCCAGAGCACATTCCCTTACGATCTGGTTCACTCTACAACACACTGGTAGACAAATTCCTGAGGAAGTATCACCCTCTTGTGTCCAAGTTGAAGCTAGCAAGAAATGGTTCTAAAAATAGAAAATAAAGCAAGCCTTCCACATTGCAAAAGCTGCACGGTGGCTGTTTGGCTCATGATTCTTGAATTTAGAGAATTGGTCTTCAGGCTGTGGACAAGGAGCTTAGATGGGAAGGGTAGAGGACCTGCAAATGCAGGTGCAAAAGACGGCAGAGGAATGTGCAGTACTGTTACCGGTCTAAATTCAATAATCAATAGTCTCAGTCCCACTTGAAAATATTTAGGACTCTACAAGTTGTAACATGTGAAGAGCACCAATTCCAAGAAAATAAATAACATGGAAATTAACCTTGCATACTCACTTAGCACTGAGAGATCTTCATGGTTGACACTTGCTCCTGCCATCAGGCTGCCCACCATGAATCACAAATGTGGGTAAAGATCAGTGCAGATGGATTAAATACTAAATATCTCCCTTGTTACCAGTGCTCTGCTACAAACAGTTAAACTTTTACCAAAATCTATTAGTTTGGTCTGTCTCACACTTGTGACATTTCTGTGCTTTACTTCCAAGAACCTGAGACACTTTTTGTTCTCCCAGCACTGTGTGTGACAGGGTAGGAGTTGCACCAGGTGCAAGTGTGAAAGGGGACTTGCCAAGATGCAGTCCTTTGATCTACCCTTGGTTTAAATTGTGCTTTCACTTTTAATTGGGAAGTTAATGTGCCACTCAGCTCCTGCTTCAGACATGAGCTGTCATCACTAAGCACAATTTCGTGTTCCTTTGCATTCTTCTCTATCCATAACCCTTAGCAAAAAAACATCTGCAAGCATGACTTGAGTAAGGTAAATCTGCTTGCCTTTGAGAAAGCGTTCCCCCAGCAGACCCAGGGCTGTTTCTCACGGGCTCTGCAGCAGGGTGGTGTCCCTCCGGCAACAACTGCAAGTAGCCAGCGGGACACACCTTGTGCTGGTTCTTGGGTAAGACCAGCACTGTTCGTCCACATCTCACACCATTGTCAAGTCTTCTGCATGTGGGTTTTATTTTTTGGTTTGGGTTTTTTGTTTTCCTGTTGTCCATGGACATTTCTACATGCTTGTTCTATCACCCACAGCACTAAGTATGCAGTAACTCTCCCTGAACAGTTAGTCATTTTCCAATGTGTTTGGCTGCTTCATTTGGTTTAGTCTGCTCACTAACAGCCAGTGTAAAAATATTTCCTGCTGTCCCATCCAGGATAGCTTGCTCATTCCAGGAATGCACAAGATGCCATCTCCATTTCACTTCCCCTTGGCACATTTCTGTCCAGCTCCTACAACTACTTACAAAGCAACAAACACAAGCAGTTCAGCTTGAAAAAGAGTGATAAATAGCGATAAAATAGCCTGCTGCAGAAGCAAGATCTACAATGTGTACATCATTCAGATTTCATCAGAATGTTAATATGCATTAAATGGTATTTGAGAACTTCAGATGTATTTAATGCAAGGGGATTTGCATATCTACCACTGAGTTTTTAATCCTTGATAAATGTGTAGAATAATCAATTATTCAATGAACATACAAGAGTTCACTGATTAAATCTCAATTATAAAGGCAAGTCTTACCCACTCTATTTATTATGACTGTTCTCCCAGCATCGCCTAATTAAGCCATATTTGATTATGGGGTGAAAAACATTTATTGCAGATATTGTGACTCTGTAATTGATGCATATCTATGGCCTGGCTGTTAAGCTCTAATAAATACATTTTAAACAGCTAATTATTTAATTAACAACAGCCTCTTCCAATCTCAGCATAAAGCATACTGAAAGTCCTTTCATGAAAGGCCTCCTAGGAATCAAACCACTGGAAGCTGCTTCATTGTTTTCACCCCTCTCCCCCACATGCCAGTGCTGCTAGGATGCTCCCAGCTCCGCTGCCAATGCTTTGAAAAGAGACTTTTCAAATGCTTTGAAGACCAGTCCAAATTGTTATCTGCAGCATGGACATCTACATCTGAATTGGTTGTATGTTATAGTCCAGGGAGAGGAACAGACCGTAGCAGGGGATGCTGTGTTTTCTTCTGTAAGACACATCCAGCTCCTTGGGATCTTTTGCCGCAGGCATCCTCAGAGGTGCACTTCTTCATTGTAGACAACTGAAGGTCAGCAAGATGAAGCCTCACTTGTTTAATCATGTTTCTTGAACTCTATAGTTTCTCACCCATTTCTTGAAAGGCTGGCAAAACATTCTAGGTCAAGCTCTTTGCAGTCACTAATTGGCCCATGGCATAAGCAGCAGCTGTGTGCTGTTCCCCACCTCCAGTTAGCATAGATCAAGAGAGGCAAAAGCAAGGAGCTTTTGTAACTCTTCCATGGCAGGAGCCCTTTTGCATGCAGAAGCTTTGGCAACTTTTGGACAACACTACATCAGGTGTCTTGAGGTTAGTTTCAGCCCTCAGTACAGCAACTTGAAATGTTGCTCAAAAATTAAGACCTCCACAGCATGCCCAAGATTTGTTTGTTTTCCTCCAACTATGAGAATTTAACTCTTCTTCCTTGCCAAGATCCTTGTACCAGAAAAGCTACCACAAACAGTCATAGAAAAGGAAAGAATATGGGCAAAACTTTTCCTACCTATACATGCACATACTCACAACACCAGCTCCTATACAAATATACACATAGGATAGACACACTATAAGGAGAGATTGAATGGCAGCTGCTGAAGCTCAACAGCTCTGTGACTCTCTGCTGCTTGTCTGCAAGATTTGGAGATTTGTAGTTTAGTCTACTAAGCTGCTGTCTTTTGCTTGTGGTTTAAAATAAGCAATGCTCTAATAGTTTTCATTTTCTTCAGATCAAAACATTCAACCTGCTCTAACTACCCGATGTTAAAAGCACTTGACTAGCTCATATCTTTAGTTTAGCAAACACATTAAAAAGTAAGATTTGCTAACGCAAAGCCAGTGGGATACAATCGCAGCAGACTCCATCACAAGCAGATGAAGCATAGAAAATTTTTTGCTAAGAACTAAGGAAACAACCCAAGAGCTCCTCAGAGCAGTCTGCAAAGCAAGTCTGCCTGCCTTTCCCAGGTGGGATTCCTCATAACAAGTGATCTTTGAAAACACCATAATTCAATCATCCATATGTTTCCTATCAGAGAATTACATGCTTCTTTTTTTTTTCCTCTAGAAGCCAGAAATGGTGAAAGTTTGCAAAAAAAAACATCTGAGAAGGAGGATGTCAAGCACCATCCCCAGTCCCAGCCAAAGCCTGTCCGTGTCCTCTGGAACCAGCCTGCATTCAGAACAGAGGCTGTTTCTCTCATTTGGTTTTTTAGGTGGCAACTATAACACAGTCTTACTTTACCAAATTCAGTAGAGAGGAAGCCGTGCACAAGTCTATACATCACTCGCATAAAGATACTGTTCCGACCACATTGGTGCCTCTTGTTGTCTCTTTTGTGCCACAAAGGAAAGCACAAGAGAGGTAACAATCTGAGCTGCTTGTATATATGAATGCTGTTAACTGTTTCTCTTCATGTCAAACATCCTGGTTTGTTTGCCAATGAGTAATCAAGCATGAAAAGTGAGTTAACTTCTTCAGGAACTCTATATGACCCTTTATAAAGTGCCAAACATAATAGTATCATCATATTCTCAACAAATTTGGGGCCACCTGTTGTCTGCCCCTAGATCCAAATAGCACACTTGCCTTTCAGAGGATGGGAGACATCCTTTGTCTCTTTAAGCAGCAAAGTCAGGTGTTTCGGTCTCTGAAAAATCAGAGTTACATATCAAACCAAAATTTTGTATGTAAAAACAAGTACTGAATACTAATAGTTTAAAACTCAGTTCAAACTGGCTCAATATTCTCTATTTCGTTACAGAAAGAATTACTCAAAAGGAGAACATCCTCATATTTTTATCCTGGGGAGTATGTGGAACCAGCAGCAATCTGTTACACACTGGGGTTAAATGCAGGCCCTTTGGGGTAAGGCAAATATTGAAAAGAAATACAGCTGTCTGCACTATCCACCCATGGCTGATGGTCAAATTGGAGAGCTTTCTCTGGAGTGGGTTCATCTGTTTTCAGTTGCGAGCTTATTTTTCCTGGGAGGAAGGCTCCAAGTTAAAGATCTATCATTATGACTAATCTTCAAAACAATTTTAATGAAGCAGAAATCCTAAATGAGGCAAATTAAAGAGGCTTCTGTTTTATCCTTGGCATCTAAATCCTGTAGGCAACATGAAAGTCACCGAAATATTTCTAAGCCTGAATAATACAAAATGTACCGATGAAAATCTTTGTCTGATGAATATTTGATAAGAATAGGCTCAGTATGGAAGGTGGAGAGCACACCTTCACACCCACGTGTGTACATGCAGAAAGCTCTAGAGATTTAGACCCCGCCGTTGACATGTAAGAGCACAACTGTCGGCTTCTGTGTTCTTTGCCCAGCCAGGGCACACATCCTCCTTCTTGCTATAATGTTCACTGGTAGGTGAATCGGTCTGTCCCTTGACCCTGTTTGCATATCAAGCCCCTCCACATGATGCATTTACCTGCTCTGTCTTAAACTGCTTTAGGAATTGTGCTTTCTTGTTAAGCACAAATTCCACATCAATAATATATCTCATAATAACTCTTTTGTGTTGCTACCAGCTCTGCACAGGATTTATTGAGTCTCTCTCCTCAGGCAGCAGTACCTTCAAGATCCCCTGTTCTGGGCCAAACCCTGCCACTGGTATTATGCAAAGAACAGAGTAATTTTGTTTGCCAGACGTTCCTAGTTACAGGCTGTATTTTGAGCACAGCCCGATATCAAGTCAGACAAGTTACAAGGAAATTAAACTCTAGCACAGACTTTATGAATTATGCCACCAGCAGGAGTCTTCAGGAACAGGTTGGGCAAGCACTTAACTCCTAGGATGGCCTAGGCCTAGATACAGCTAATTTTTTGTAGTAGTAGAGGCATGGACCAGATGACCTCTCGGAGTCCTTTCTAGCCCTACACTTCTGTTAGCTCTAATGATCTTTGCTGGCCCTAGCCTGTTAATCCTTCATGATACCTCTTCACATGCTGTAGTAATGTGTACGTATGATTTTTTCCATTCTCTTAAAAGCACATATTTAACAAGCCAGAGGGTTCCCTTCCTTATCAATGGGAATACCCATAGGGGTGGCAAGTGGTGTCTCAAGCCAAGTATATGAACAGATATTAATGAAAACCTTTATACTGTTACAGCATTAAGCACCAATATGTGATCAAGCATTTTCCTGCTAAGTATTGATGCCAACTCCTACTATAATATTCATCATTTAAAGTCTTTCACAGATACAAAAAAAGCAAAAAGTAAATACTATGTGGTCTCAAATGGCTTAAGTACAGATTTCCTTCTAATAGCCTCTGGTATTTCCTTTTCCTCCAGCTGTGAGGAATCTCATAGTTAACAGCCCCATTCCTCCTCCTTTCTCCTCAACTGGCCAGGCTTTTTGACAGTGTTAAAGGTAGCTTTAACTGCAATTTGATGTAGTAAATTGAAGTACCTCAGAGCTAATACTTCTTGAAGACATGTCCTGTTTTGTTGCAAAGGAAACAAGTAACACACAAAAGTGGGGAGGAAAACACCAAAGAATAAAAATGCAGCTTCCAACTCTTACAAACAAAACTTACTGCTGAGGAAATATGTTGCCAACACAAACATTACAGAAAAATTTTACAATACAGCATCTAGTTGCTCAGGCACCGCATGTGCCTGCCATCTTTATCATGGGCTTACAGCAGACTTGAGAAGGGTAAAATTGTCTTAGGGGCTAATTTAGACCTCTGTTAGACAGAAGGCAGTCATTGAGAAAGTGCATGCTCTATCAGCATGGATGACAACTGATATGCAAGATGCAAGCTGCTGTACCTAAGACAGCAACCAAGACATAGCAGAGCAGCAGAAGGTTATAGTGTCAGTTCATTTGCTTGCTAGCTACGCAAGACCACTTCCAGAGTAAGCACAATGCAAGTGCAGATCTGCAGTGGCTGCTGGGTTTGCTGGAGCCAACAGGGAAATACAGCACCTTCCTCCAAACAACACTACACCTTCCTTGGAGCAGAGTAACACCTTCACTCCCTGCCTTTTCCAGGCATCCCAAGGACTGCACCTATTAATTTCTCCCATTCTTTCCAGGATGTCTTTGCACTGACAATTATCATAATTAATTCAGCTTCAAAAATTCATTGCATACATGCCCACACAAGCTCATGCTTCACACATTTAACACAGCAGGTTAGCACACAGAGCTGGGTTCTAGCTTCTGCTAGAATACAGCCATGGTGCTTCATGCACCCCTCTAAGCAGGTTCTGCCCCATAACCACCACAGCCTGCCTCAAAGAGGCAAGAAGTCAGCTGTTTTCTATCAGTTTCTTACAGTTGTAGGTCCTCTGATTGCTAGAAGGACATACAAAAACCAAAGAAGGAAATATAAGACAAAACTAGAGGACATTTTTATACAACTTTTATAAAATACAGCTTTAGACCCAACAATAATAATATAGAACTTACCTAAAAACCCTGGCTACTAGCTCAGACAGACCAGCCTCCTCATTTTCTGCTCCTCTTTTATATTGTGAAGCCCTGTGCACCTAAGGAAGCCTCAGCTGCTCCTCATTACCTGTCCATTTAAACTGCAGGGAACCTTAAGCAGGGAATTAGTTTCCTGCCTCCTGTTGTTCTGAAATGGCCTTTATACCCAGCTGTGTAATGCAAGGAAATTAGAGTCACTTAAAGAAGAATATATGTATAGCTGAGCACACTTAAAATTTACTATGAAAAAGTTACTCCAAACAGCAAAGAATCTTTCAACCAGCAAAGGGCATTTCACAACTGATAATATATTGTCCAAGCAGATACAAATAATCTGCAGGTTAGTCCATATATGACTTGGGTTGAAGAGCATTCTTTCATATGAGCATATTAGCACGAACCCTGGGATGATCAACCAGCTGGGCCAGCTAACAGCTGGCAGGATTCAATAGGAGATCCTGAGTGTCACGTCACAGCTCAGGGTGACTGGTAGAGGCTGTGGTCAAGAGAAGTCCAGGGCTGGCAGGCAGAAAGCACAACAGATCGATGCACAAGTGTGGCTGCAGAAAAGTAATTGCACAGCTTTTAGGAACTGAGTATTGGGTCATATTTTCCATGTCAAATTATTGATCTGTTGAGTCTTGGGCTCATACCTGAAAGTGCCCAGTACTGCAATGAATACCCCCTACTTTCCCTATACTCCTTCAAACATAATTGTTGAATGTCTTTGAACCTAGCAGACAGATAGCTATATATGTAGAAGCATGATTTTCCCCCTTCCAGCAATCAGTTTTCAATCACTAGAATAGCTCTGCTTAAATTAAAAAACAAACAAACAAACAAACAAACATTACATAAATTTGTGTTTAGTCTCTATCTCTTAAGGAGCTGCTTTGTTAATACTCCAGCCTGTGGTGGTTGCCTCGACGCACTTTGTCAGACTGGGAGCTCGTGATTCTACATTGTGCAGGGTGCATCTACACAGCAGTTGAGATACGTGGCTTTAACCTAGCAAGCTCAGCACTGATAACACCATAGCTAGGGCATGCTGGAGCTCAGTGCACCTCAGATGCCGGTGGATTTATTCAGGATCTATACTAATGCCAAGCCTTGTGAAAGGCAGTGCTCCTGCATCAGTAGTCGAGCATTGTTAACAGATACATCTACGTGACCTCCAGGCTGCGATACCGAGATACCCTGCAATACCTCGGCTGCGATACCCAGACAAGCCCTAAGCGTGACAGTATATTGGAAGTGGTCTAACTGTAGGCAGAGTATCTAAGCCCAGAAGGAAGTTAGGGTTGCAAGAGCTAGACTGCTGCTAATATCTGAACTAGCTCTACACAGAGGAGAGCTGTACAAGTATAATGTAGACATGCCCAAATAAAGTGATGCAGTGTGCAAGCTGAAAGGCTCTTTCTCTCAGCAGGATATGTAAGTGGTCATAAATATCATATGCCCAATCTTCACTCTAATGTCAGAGGTGCTATTTGAGATAAATAAACCACACCAAAAGAGAAAAATCTCAGATCGTATCATTTGTGACTGACGGAGCAAGGTCAATACCTGGTAATATGTTTTGGTGATAGAGAGGTTACAGTCACCAGCCACAGAGACCAGCCACTTACAGTGTGCCACTGGCACATGCCAAAAGTTCTGCTGCAAAAAAAAGCAGGCATGGCGTAAAATCAGGAGATGCTTTCTCTTTGGTCTTTGTGGTCAGAAGTAGATGAGATCAAAGATTAAAGATCAAAACCTTTGAAAGTGATGCCAGCTCACAGTTGAACAGCTTTGATTGTCCCATTACCCTCCGCTACTTCATTCCGTATAACAGAAATATGACAGACGTGTTTAAGTTGGTGGGCTTGCATGAGATGCAGGAATGAAAATTGCTTTATTGCCTGACTCAGCCTCTGACATGCTGTGTGGCCTTGGTCCAGTGGCATCAGCTATCTAGTGCCTCAGCTTTTCTTTTTTAAAATTGAAAAAGCAGAGGATTCAGTTAATTAGGGAATGCATAATGTTCTGAGCAGATCAAGCCCTATTCAAATATTGGCCATTGCCAGTAGGACCGTAGCTCTGCCCAAATTGCAGGAGCTATCAGAGCTGAACGTGGCCATGGTAAGCCTGCAAGGCACGCTCATATATTCACGTAGTTCTTTATTATGATCTGAACGCCGTGCTTGACATATGCTTGTTAGTAAACCACGAGGAGAACGTTGTTGATGCAGGCTGGTCTTGGTCCAGCAAGGAACTGTTTCCACTGACTGACCTAATGGCCACAGCCAGCTGTAATACAGAGCATAATGTGGGAGAGTGACAGTGAGGGACCGCAGGCCAGGTCACTTGCTGATGATGGTTCAGAGAAGGACTAGCGAGGCTGCATTCGGTGAGCTTATGCACTTGAGGTTTTCTGCTCTTCAGAAGCAGTGTGACAGCCCTTCCTAGCACACAGGAACTACGATCTTCTGCCAGAACATTCTCACAAGTCTGTCTCTCAGGATGGTGGTGAGCCAGCCCGCAGAGCAGCCCGCTCTGTAGCAGTGCAGAGTGGCAGGTAAGAAACACACCTCAAGCACTCCTGCAGCACCCGGACTTCTGTATCTTTACCACAAAGACCA
Source organism: Cariama cristata (assembly GCF_000690535.1). Classification (NCBI taxonomy): domain Eukaryota; kingdom Metazoa; phylum Chordata; class Aves; order Cariamiformes; family Cariamidae; genus Cariama; species Cariama cristata. The sequence goes on from NW_009632657.1 coordinate 53,551, forward strand.
CAATTTTTTTCTTGAGGCATGAGAGCAGCCTAAGAGAAGCTAGCTGGAGGAAGCATATTCTTAATGAATGTAATTATTTTTGTTATGGTTATTTCTGCCTCTTTTTTTGTTCCACCAAAGTGGTGTACCAGGTCGAAGTGTTAGAACTTACCATTGAATGGCTAGCATGGAAAGAACAGCCCATCTCTGTCTCCAGTCAAGTGCACCAGGTCTATTCGCTAACTTGCCATGAGCATAATGATGGGATTTACCAACAAAAGAACATAGAGGACAACAGACATCCTTTTGGGGATGGATCCCTCCTGGTTCACCTAATTCTGAACAAGTCTAGAAGTTGCAAAGCCTCAGTTTGGACTGCTCATTTGAGTTTCTCTGCAAGCTGAAAACCTCCTAGAAACTCTCCTCTATTTCCTGTTTTGCCTAAGCCAGAAATATAATTACCTATTTCTGCATGAAACAACTTCATTCCCAAAACAGCCTCTGCAAGGGAGAAGCATACGGCTCTCTGAGGAAGGCCTGGTTTTAATTTTAGCTTTGACAGTCATTAGGAACTGTAATTTCTTCACCTGCAGTGTGCACATAGATATGTGCATAGTTTTTTGTTAATGGCTTTTTTGAAGCCTTGAACTGGTTTTCTTTTTTGAAAGGGTTTTGAGCCCAAAAGCTGTTAGAGTTTAGTCACTGACTGCTACCACTTTCAGGAGACTCTCTACAAAAGCTTGTACTACCAGCATTCTAGTGTAGGAGAATGAGAATAGCAGAGAAATCCACAAGGATGTTACAGAGTGTTTCTTAAATAAGTGTCTTTCCCAGAAGTCATGGACATTTGGGCAAAATGTCATCTCATCATCAACCCTTAAAAAACAGATTATAACATAGCTATTTACCTTAAATGTCATTCACCCGCAAGCTTGTTGTCAATTTTGTCTCTGATCAAAGATAATACAATGCAGGTGCAAACCATGAGCAGTAAACTGGCCTTTGTGGTTTCTCAGAAGGCTTGTCTAAGAGTTGTAAGGCAGTATGTGTAAAGAGCACTCCAAAAAACAAAGCACTCTTTTTTTCTGTCATATTAGAGCAGAGTAATAAATTCTGCCCTCTGAGGATGAAATGACTACTGCCATTGATAAAGCATTACTCCTACAAGTAGCCCCAGAGTAAGCTTTTACAACTTGTATGAGAAAGGGCTGCATAATTTAGCCCTCAAAGTCTTAATTGATTTGTGGATGCAATACTGGCTCCTGAACCCCAGAGCTCAGCCAGATTCCTTGAAGAACCAAACATACAGTTTTCCACTGTGTTAAGAGGAGATGGACCAAATGTCTTAGGGTGGCATGAAGTGCTAAGAGAAATGAACTGAAAGGCTTTCATGGAGCGTTACTAATTACTGTTACTAAGTCTCCGAAAGAATGAGAGAGCATCTTCCACTTGGCATCTGCAATGTTCAGGTATTATTCTCGTTCTAGTCAGAATCATGAGTATAGCAGACCATTTTTAATACCTCAGGTGGATGTCTTCTCTGGGGACATATTCTCCAGGGAGAGTTTCAGAAATATATCAGCCAGTTCTTGCAGTCAAAATAATTGTTCTTGTGAAGCAGTTGCCAGGAGGGAATTAGCATCATCCAGAGCATTCGTTCAGCCCTACTAGCAGTTTCTTTATACAGAGTGAAGTCCCCTCCCATTCTCAAGCTGGACAGATGATCTACTTGTACAACATAGATGATGACAACTCTGTAAAATTTTGATGTTATGACAAAGTGTTTTATTCAGTCTGATCAATATTTAGGCTAGTTGCTTTATTTCACTTTCTTGAATGAAAAAATTATTCTCTCTTAACGCTAAGCCTAAATCTTCTGCATGTGAGGATATTGTAGACAAGGTAGGATGCTCTGGCTGCATGAGAGAGTTAAGATCAGTAATGTACTGTCAGTGATTTGCCAAAAAGTAAGTTAAAACCCATTGAGCTTTCTAGGAGTTTGGAAGATTTCTTGCATGCTGCACATAGCCAGAGTCCAGTCATTACTGAAGCATTCAAAATAGCGTTAAAAACCATGCATGACAACATGAATACTCTTAAAAGTAGATGTCAAGCAGTAGAAGAATTCATTAATTAGAGAGGAAGCATATCAACCAAAGAGGTCAGATTAAAAAAAATCATGCCAAGAAGGCATTTTCAGCACTTCAGAGCTCTAAACCATGTGAAAACCAAAGCTGTGAGCTACCAGAAAAAAATGCATGTTTTCAACTTGACTGTAAGCTGACTGTTAATACAGAATTGCAAGTTGAGTGTTACAAAACATTCAAAAAGAAACTAAACGCGTTGAAAAACAAGTGCTTACAAAAGACTGTAGGCTGTGAATGGAAATATTTTTTTTTCACTGACATAGGGACCTTGCAAAATCACCAGTCAGTAGCTTGTCTTCACCAGAACCAGCAATGCTGGACACATTTTGGTCATATCCTCCAAATAACAACAGAATGTCTCCCGCATGAGTTATTGGATGGAAGAATGATCACAAGCAGCAACTGGTGGCAGATGGGAGGAAGAAACTAACTCCAGGCAACTCTACCAGTGTAGGCTTTGGAAATAATTCATGTAGCATTTAGAACTGCTAGAAACATATAAACATTTGTTTGCAGGATAGTTACTGAAATAATCCAGTGTTCTACAATATATCACAAGCCACAACAAAAGGAGAACCTACTTCTATCCCATACACAGTCCTCCTGGAAAATGTTCTGTGCCTCAACTTGGCTTATCAACGTCCTTGGCATCTGAGTTCTCACGTGTACTTGTCAGACACACCTTAGTTAAAGGGTTAAAATGCTTTCCTCAGTTAAATTTTGCTGAGTCTATGGGCTCTGTCAGCAGTAATCTACATGTGCTGGCTGGTCTCTCCAGTTTTGCAAACAAAGAAAAATTGTTTCTGATGAGCTCTCCCCTTCTCGAGATCTCAGCCCCAGCTACTCCATACAGACCTGGCCCCCTGAGTCACTTCTAACACGACTTGTACCTTCCCTGTTATGTTTTTTCTGCTTCTAAAATACTGTCCTTGCTCAGCTGCCTTGCCTTTCTCCAGCCCTCTGATACTAGAGCTGCAGTTCTGCTCCCCCTGCTCTAGGCTGCTTTGCTCCCAGCTGCAATTTCTGCCATTTATCCTGTGAAATGGGGCTGGGGACCTCGCTAATACCCTGATACCATTCTCACTGCTGGCCAGACTCAGAGCCTTATGCTGCGCTTCCCACCTCTCCTTGGAAACCATTTCCCTCCCCAGTGCAGGGACAGGAGACAGAAAAACAACAAAGGCAACAGGATAAGCCCAGAGCAATTCTGTCTTCAACTCTGGAGATGAAAAATTCTGCCTGCAGTCCAGGGAAGCTGTGAGACCATGCTGCATCTTAGGACCTCTCTAACCCCCTTGAACAGCCAAATACCCAACCCCTTACTTGACACTCGAGCTAATTTCCTCAGCGGTTCTCTTCAAGCAGTTCATTCACCAGTGCTTGAATTAATTGTGGGGTTCATTCTCTACCCCTCTAGACATGTGCAACCCATGAAATGTTCTACTGTATGTCGTTTTCCTCAGATAGGCTTTACTTTTTTTTTTTTTTTTTTATTTATGCCAAGCCAAAGAAACCACCTCCACTACTGTTTCTTTTCACAGCTTGTTTTTTTTCACAGTTGTGGTCGTGTTTGCACAGTAGTATTGCTACAGAAAGCTGAGCTCAAATGCAAGTTTGCTCATCTCAAATTTCCATACATTGTCTCTCCGGGAGTATTGCCCTTTTCTACTAAATCTGCACCTTTTTTCAAAAATGAAAATGTGATGAAAAGCGATTGACTACAGGCACTTTAGTACCTAGACTGATATCTAATCTGTTAGATCATCTTCCCCAGCTCTACATCCACCCCTGAGCTGGGCTTGGCTAGGGACAAAGACAGAAATGGTCTAAACGCTGTGGGGGGACATTTAGACTTGGTCTGCTTGGTCTTGCTGCTGTCTTCGTGCTTGGCAAAGGGGCAGGGCTGCCTTGCCCAGGCAGGGTTGCGCATGGCCGTAGATTCAGGCCGGAGCCTGCCCCAGCAGGAGGGAACGCTGTGGTGACAACACGGCAGGGGCCCGCCCGTCGGCGCCCCGGGTCAGCGCAGCCTCGGGCCTTCAGGCACCATGCAGGCTCTGCCGGGAGGGCCTCCCTGTTTCGTCCTGTGAGGAAAGCGGTTCTGCCTGGAACAGCAGCCCTGGGAGGACCCTTGCAGTCCTCTGGGAGCGGCTTTGGGGCACGCAGGAGAGGGTGCTGAG
>NW_009632657.1:57891-59222 GCF_000690535.1 Cariama cristata
CAGGGTCGGCTCTGGTCCAGTCCCCTCAGAGTCAGGGTCTTCCACCTGACCCCGACACGAACAGCATTGTCCCCCCCTGGGGGGAAGCCCTGCACATTGAAGGAGGCAGAGGGGCCCACAAGGCCTGTGGCCTGCCCACGCCATGGGCACCACAGGGCCAGCCGTTACCACGGCAGCGGGACCTGCTGCAAGGGGTGCAGGGCCCCAGCCGTTACCACGGCAGCGGGACCTGCTGCAAGTGGTGAGGGGATGTGGGCTGTGCTCACCCAGGGCATGGAGAGAGAGGTTGTGGGACCCCCGAGAGGGGACACGGGACCCCGCTGGGGCTGTGCTTGTGGGGGTGTTAAAGAGGGTCAACAGTGGTGAGGTGCCATCTCCCGCTCCAGATTTAGCAAACCCCACGGCCCTCAGTCATTATAGCTGGGTGCAAGGTGCCGTTTCAAGGATGGGCCAAGCTTCCCCAGGGCCATCTGTTTGTTGCCCATCTCCATTTGACATTTTTAGGTCTTCAGGAATTTTATCTTAATTGCTATGAAAAGATTGCATGAATATACATCAATGAAGTGTTCTTTGGTATTTTCTTCAGTTTAAAATGAAAAAACCCCACATGTAGATTACGTAAATAAAGTGGAAAATAGTTACTGTGTTGTCTATTGAGGTGCTGCTAGGAAGAAGTTATACTGCATTTGCAAGAAGCCTTTGAATCACTTTTTTTAAAAAAAAAAAGAAAAAACCCACAACACTGAAAGAAACAGTCCATTCAATAACTAGCATTCATTTGCAAGATATATGAAATAGTCTTTAATACAGGTATAAAAATATCAAGCAAGTGCACAAAGCCCCAGTCACAAACATAATTTTATTCACGTAGACCTATGTGAAGATTGCAGGGTCTGTAATCAAGACCCCTCTTTACTTACAAGGTAACCCCATCCCTCCACCGTCCACCTCAGTGAGCAGATTTCTCCCTCAGGCCTGGTGCACAGCATTTCACGAGTGACATTTGGAGTGAAATGGGCTCTCCCGAGTAGCAGGCTTGGCTCGGCAAGCTGAGATCTCAGCAGAGCTCACCTCCAGAGAGGGAGAATCCCCAGTGCTTGGCTCTGGTCCACCTGCTCACTCTCATCAATGGCAAACTGGCCCCAATCCCTCCAAAAAATTAACAAATTGTCACTGTTTAAGGCTGGGCCGGTGCTTAAAAAGGATGGCAGATGCTCTCTGTTAACTGCTTCCTTTCCCAGAAGGCGAAGGAGAGGAGAAAAGGGAGAAAGACTTATGGGTTGGAAAGTTAAAACGAACTTGAATAAAGCAATAACAATGAAAAAGAATAT
>NW_009632658.1:0-19798 GCF_000690535.1 Cariama cristata
CAAAAGCCTTGCTGAAGTCCAGGTAGACCGCGTCATCCTGTCAATATAGTAAAGTAAGGTGTTTAATGCAGACTTACATTACCTCCTCTCTGAAAAGCTGTCCCTTTCCATCATCTACTTTAGGCATAAATTATGAGATTCATCTGCAGATTAATATTGGGGAGAATCCCACCCAAAAGTAAGTACCTGAAAAGGTAGAGATTAATTGCCTCCGAGGTGCCAGGGCACAGTGCAGGCTGAAGGCTTCCTTGGCTTGCGGATGAGTGAGAGTGGGTACCCCAGGGCTGATCATGACTTCCCTGGTACGTGCTGTCCCACAGGGTTATAGTCATGGAAGTACTGTTACATGGAAAATTAATGATTTTTTTTTTATTAGCAAACACTTTATGAATACAGACCAACCCATGAATTTATGTTACCCTAACATATTTTGGAGAACACCCAAAAATATCTTGAAAAGTTACGTGAAGAAATCATATATTAAAGGTTATCTCATTTCAAAGATAGACATTGAAAAAGCAGAAAATGCCAAATTTATGTTTGTTCATGGTGGTAGTTTGTTCCCTATGTGCATGAGTGTTTGTACTGCTGTACAGAAAATGTAAATAAAAGAACAAATCCAAAATAAAAACCTAAGAAATTTTATCATATCTGTTCAGCTCATGAAGAGCATTGTGGTTCCATCTAACATTTCCTGCCTCTAAACTCAAGCAAGCAATCTGTGTTCAACCTTTTCTAAACACTGTCCTGGTTTGGCTAAACCAGGACTATTTCTCCTTTCAGGAGTTTTTCTTTCAGTTAAGTCCCTCCTAAGTAACCACTTTCTGAAAGGGCAGCTACCTGTTTTTCAGACACTGTCTGCTTTTCAGGTGTGATAACACTCGATGTTTATAGTTGCTACTGAAGTATCGGTGGGATTGGTATGCAGAGAGGCCCATGTTTATACTTATCCCCATGAGAACCAAGGCCACTGCTGGCCCCCCTGTGTTAAGGGAGTAAAAAGTCGTAAAAAGGGTCGCACCTGCAGAAGAGTGCAGATGGGACAGGTGACCAAAAACTGACCAAGGAGGTATTCCATCCCATCCACATCATCCTCAGTATACAGCTACGGGATCACGAGGGTCTCGCTCTCTCTTCTTTCCTGGCCAGTATCCTTGTGGGACCCTGCTAGCTCTCCTGCCTCCGACCCTGATCTGTGCATCCCTGAAACTGGTTCCTGTTGGCTGCAGAGTCCGGTCCAGGACGTCCAGGTGCCTGCCCTGCTGCTGCAGTGGCACGAACCGCTGCGGCCTGCAATCCCTGACCATCATCAAGAAAGTGAGTATCGGTTTTGTATACTTTTCCTTTTATTTCCATTATTAGTAGTATTAGTATTAATTACGTTATATTATTTTTCATTATTATTGTTTTATTATTAAAGTAGTTTTAATTTAACTAGTGGATCTCTCTATGGAAGTTTCATCAGGAAATGAAACTATTTTTTGATTCCACACTTTCTTTTAATAAAAGAACTTTGGAGTAAAACACTAATATGAATTGACACGACAAAGCCAAATGAATTTTGTTCCACAGCCATTTTGACTTATTACTATGTTATTAATGTTGTTTCTTGAGCAAGCACCCATGACAAGTGGATATGTAATGCCTTTTATGTTTTCATGGTATATGTTTTTATTTTTTATGTTTAAATGAAGCATTTTGTAATGAGTTTATGAGTGACAGCTGTCATTCTGGTCCTGCTATAAAGTTCTTATGAAATTATCCTTATGAATGTAACACTGATTTCTACTGTCTTCCTGACGTGTGGATTACTGCCCCAACAGGATGTCTTACCTGTGGATTCCTTAGCAGACCATTTGGAAAAACAACAAGAACAACCCAGCCAACCAAAATCCCGACACTGAAGCATCAAACATTTTCCACTAAGTAATTAGAAGTCAAGGTAGGCAAGACAACCTCTTTCTCAGCAGCACCAAAATCCTCCTACGTAAGGTATGAGGCATTTAGTTTTTAGCTTTTCTTGGAGGACATCCAATTTCCAGGTGCAATCTAAGGCCCATAATTTTTTGCATTACTGCACTAAATATGCAAGTACAGCTAGTTCATTCTGGATGAAATGCTGTTTCAAAACAAAGGATGCCAGCATCTGATGTCAGTGTTGCTAAGTGCCTGATTACACTTAACACCATCATGTGCTGCCAGATCATTTGTCTGAGCTGACTGTAACAGAACAGCTAGAAGAAATTTAGTATTCAGAACGGTGCTGAATATGGGCATTTTAAATAATGTTAATGTTGCAGTTAGCTTTGTTTATATTTTTTTTTCAATAACTAGGCAAGATATTTGAGTATAGGAACACTGGATTAAATTAAAAATTAGAAAATATGATGACCAGTTATAATGTTTATGTGAGTCACCTATGTTGTAGCAAATCTGTCTTAAAGGGGTCACTTTATTAATGAATGAAGTCAGACAACTTAAGATGAAGAAACGTGCAGTTTACAAAGGATGAAATGAAAAGTATTCATGTTCCTCGTTCCATGCATTAATTCACATAGAAAATTACTGTATCTTTTCTAGCCTTTTCAAAAAAGATTATCCTATTCCTAGAAATAATTGTGGATTTTCCAGTTAAGTGATCTTATATTGGAAACTGGGTATCGTTTGAAATCCTAGCCTTGCAGAAAATTGTACATGAACTTTTAAAGAGATGGAATTTTTTGGCAAAGACAAAATTTTTAACCTACACTCAGGGCAGCCAATGACATTGAAGATGGGACACTCAATTTGTTTTCAAATTAGAAAGCCAGACTTGTTCAGATTTGTTCTGTGTGACTTAAAGGATTTAAACATATTCACTATGTTATCTGTCCTGCCACGTAGAGTATTGGATTCTGAGGTACAATTCTGTCCTCCTGGAACTCTTCTCAGTGACATCTCTGTGATAAACTACAAATTGTTGAGATGAAATTTGAGCCATCAACTTAAAAATCTTTGAGGAATTCCTTAATATCTGGGATAACCCATGATGCTTCTTTGTCTTGTTTTGTTTCACTTCTACTTTGTCTGGCAGATTTTTTTCACCTCTTAGTTAAATTAATGTTTTATTACCTATCCAATCACCAACAGAACTCTCTGAAATTGACTCTTAGTCAAAATTTGCAAGAAAAGGAGCTTCAGCAATGAACAACTGCATGCCAGATGACTACTCTAATATATAAGAGCTAGTCCTTTAGGAGCCAGATGTGATACAGCTACTGCAAGTAGTGGGTAGAATAGAAGAAATAACAGGCAGATTTTTGTAATGGCATCATGAAAATATGAAAGTATGACTCAGTCCTCTGTAGGTAACTAAATAGGATTCTTCCCACTTGACTTCTGACAACTGCCGATAGAACTAGTCTTCTTTAACAGTCTGTGGGAAATCCAGGCACTTTCGTTTCACCCAGTTATAAGTTTACCTTGAGATGAGAGGATTCATGAACTAAACATGACTGTATTTTTCGACAGGTTTTGACAGAAGTCTAGACAACTAGCTCAAAAAATTTCCTGGGTGTACCTATATCTGATCAACTAAACACAATTTCCAGGAACTAAAAGATTACACGTTCCAGTGAAGACATGTTAATAACTTGGGAAATTTGTCCTATTTTCATGGAAATTACATTGTTTTTCATTGCAGGGATTAGCCTGGGTTGAAATACCATTCTTAAGGAAGAGTTAGTACATAACATTTTGTACTACGTAGTCTGTGACATAGTTCAAGGCCAGGCAGCTAGTGAAGGAAGTGGCTGGTCTAGGAGTTACAAGTACGCTCCTGAAATCTTAACTGCCCAGACTTTTTCATTCATCCTGTCCCAGTCTGTTATATCTCATTGAATTCGAACTCCTTCTTTATACACTGTGATGTCTTTTGTCCTAATAGGATAAAATTCACCCAAGTCATAAACCAGATAAGGTGCTACCCATAACTTATTTTTGGTTTACTTAATAATTCTGTAGTATGAGTCATATGGTCAAGTAAAATTATTTCTCAAAACAAACCCAGTAATAAAATTTCAGGTGAAAAAGTGAAAAGGAGGAAGGACAACCTGTCAGCAGCATATGAAGGATTGCAAATGGTACCTTGATACACCAGAAACCATTCAGACTAATGAGAAAATAAACTAGGGGCACTATGAACACTTCCAAATCTCACATGGCATAGCAGGTGACAGACAACTAACATTATTAACAAGAGCGACAGCAATGCACAGCCGTATGCATGACTACCTTTGACACTTAGGATACTAATAGGATGTTAATATCTCAAGTAGACTCTTCTCCTCTGACCCTGATCGAATATTTATAGACATAACCCATACTTGCACTTGAATTTTGTGCCCTTGTTACACTCTAAGATTTCTGTCTGTGTCCGCGCTCAGTCTGCCTGCTACATCACCTTTTCTTTCTCCCTATGAATTGAACAGTCCTTTTTGTCACTTGTAAATAAAATTCTCTCAAAATATTTCTATATTCAGAATCTAACCGTTATTACATGAGTCTGTAAGATACATTGGCAGGAATCCTATGTAGCAGTAGTTCTAAATTTCTCAGTCATTTTCAAGGAATTTACCCTGAGGTTTCCTTAATAACATATTACTTTGAATTCAACTTTAGGGTAATCTGCCGATCTCAATCTAATTAACAAACTGTTTAATGAATCTTATCCTTTTTCTTATTTTACTTGACTTCTAAGTTTATTATTAATTTTTTTTTCCTTGTAGCTGAGATACAGGATTACAAATCCAGTTTTTAAAAATTACTCTTCTATTTTTTAAAATATTGATGTGCAGGACTTCAAGGAATTCTCTTAAATTGCGGAACACTATAGCATTTCTTTTAGAATTCCTGACTGCTAAAAGATTTTGCAGTGCAACGAGTTGTTTCTTGAGGGAATTCAAAGCTACTTTATTTGGCTTTGCCTAAGGAATTCAGAAGTTCAACATGAGTTAGTGAACAATATCCAGGAAAGAAACAGTCAAGTCAGCTATAGTTAACACTGAGTTACTGCTGAAAGTTTTGAATTTTGGGAAAGTGTATGGGATGACAACACCACCTATTCCTCTCCAGTTCGAATCTTTAATCTTTGTGTCATTTTGACTGATACTACTGCTGATGCATTGAGTAATTCCTCTGTAACAGATGAAAGAGTTATACAGAAGCATTATTTATTTTGCTTTTCTTCTGCTTTTATTGCTATACATAGCAAATATATTAAGCTGCAAGATGCAACGTAAAGGAAAATTGTCATTTATTTCAGATAAAAAGTCAAAATTACCACATCAGTATTAGCTAATTGTTACTCCTTCAACTTACCATACCAAATAAAGAGATGCTATTTTTTTATTTTACTAATAGCACTCATTTTATCCTACAGGGCTAACATTTGACTGTCATGAACAAATTATTGATCATATCACTGGAACATTTACACATATTTCTTAAAAGCTAAAATTTTCCAACTTCAAATGCTATGACATTGTCATCATTTTTCATCTTAATTCTTTCTCTTGCCACGTTTCTAAGGAAGATGCAACTAAAACACAAAAGCAAAGGAAGAGGTGTTTTTTTAAAAATACGTATAGTGATAGTTATTTTTATTGGTTTATGGTTTTTTTCTCTTCTCATCAACCTGAAAAAAAGTGTCAAACTGTTAAATAAAATAAGTGTCACATAAAAAATAAAATAGAATAAATATTTTAGAGTGAATGTAATTTGATTCATTTTAATTCATTCTCATCTCTACTTTTGCTACAAGGTGACTCAGATCTTTATCTGCAATAGAATTTGTAAAACATGGATTCTTTTGTACTTTTCTTATTTAACTGCCATGTGTTCAAAATCTTTTCTTTGATTTGGGTGCTCATTTTTTTACTTTCTTTAGAGCACGGTTTCTTGAGCCAAAGTCATAAGACATATAATGAGATACAGAGACCAGTTTGAAAATTCTATTTAGGTTTCAGCAACGATAAAATGTGTATAATGATTTTCAAGTTCAATGTCAGAAATCAGAAAAGCAATTGCCAAATCAATGTAAGTGAATTAAAATTTAAAGCAGGGGTTGAGTACATTCTCTGTGGTTCTATTTGTTTTACTTAGAACCCTAACATAGACGTGAATCACTTAAGTTTCTTTGCAAGTTAAACCCTTCAAGATTTCAAAGGAAGTTAGTGTTTCAGATGTAGTCACAAAGCAGAGAATTTTAAAACAAATGGACTGAATTATTGGGAAAGTATTGCTACTAAGAAATAAAGTCAGTCTTAAGTTTTGTAAAGTTCAGCAAATCCCTCATCTGATTGTGTTTGCTTTGCTTTTAATTTTCTTTCTTACAAGAAAAGTACCAGACATTTCTTATTCTTATTCTGAAGCTTTCTTTGTTTATACTATCCTTTAAATTGGAACCACTTTTAGGAAGGATATGGAAAAGTATCATAAATGTTAGTCTCCTCCTGACAAAAATAGATTTCAGGAGAATTTTTGAAAGATACACTGTGTACTAAGCACATGTGTAGGAGTAAAGCCAGTGTGTGATTGGCTCAGAAAATTGGAAAAATTTCACCACTTGACTTTCCAGTCAAATTGACATTTGCAGATCTTGCCAATTGACAGATTCCCTTGTAGACTGTGCACAGTAACTTTCATTTCTGTGTTATGGCAGCTGGTGTTCATGTCTGAGATAAAAGCACTTCAGTTTGCCTTTCTGCTGCTGTTGTCAGTATCAGCATTTGATATTCTGTGCTGGATGTAAAGGTTCTTTCAGTTTTATGACTGCTTGCTCTATAACAGTAATTCTGTTAAGCAAATTTTTACTGCTTCAAAACAATATTTGGATGGATTTGTAATGTTTCCAAATGTTATTTTCAAGTAATCACTTTATTTTGAAACACTTCAACTGGCAAAATTGTTTGTGATTTTTTTGAAATTACACATCTATTTTTCTATTGATATATCATTAATAAAAAGCAAATAAATGTTTCTAAATCTTTAGCATTATAATTATCTTTCATTCTGCCAATACGTATTTCATATATGTATAGGCAGTGAATTCCATGTAGCTGAACATAGTTAAAATGAAAGGAACACACTTTTAGGTATGAACACCTTAATTTTTATTTTACTGGCATGCATTTAACACTTCTAGAATACAGAAACAAAATCTAAGTCATATCAGGCTTTTAGGTATGTGTAAGAACAGTTTCATATTGTTGCAATACTACTATCTTTATATTTGCTGAAATTTAGAATATTGACTTACCTTTTACGCTGAATTTGGCAGTATAGCTTGCATGCTCTGCAACACAGTTTGTTGCAGGAATGTAGTGTTTCCTCGAAATCTCCATTGGCTCCTTAGGCCATTTTCACTAGTTTTTTTGTGACTTTTGTGATTCTTGGTCATTTCTTCCTATACAAGATAGTATCTGTTACTGTGTTATCCATTCTACTAAATTATCTCAATTTCAAATTTTTAATACAAACTTTTATTACTTTCAAATATGTTTGATTATTTAGAAAGTTCTTAACAAACATGACCATACTAAGAATGTTTCTAAAGATGGAATTAAGTTTTTGTGGGTATTTCTTTTTTCAGTCAGAAAATATATTGTCACTACTTTGTGCTTTTGTTTATATATGTAGTTTTATAATGGAGTTGTCACTTCCCAGACCATGAGAAAGAAAGCAGCTTGTAGTCAAAGTACAAGCATTAGACCATTATGAGAGTTGAGATCTGTCACTATTTCTCTCACAAACTTCTGTGATTTGGGATTGATCCATTACTCCGTTGCAGTGAATTTTCATTTCTGAGGTAGTTTAGGTGACACAAGCTGTTTCTTCCTCCTGTTGTTTTTTCAGACTTAGAAATGTATAATTTCCTGGCAAATGGAATTATGAATGGCATTAGTGATTTCTTCCATTTTTCAGCAGATCTTTCTGTACAGCCTAATTTCTTTCCTCTCCTGAGAAAATAGAGGACAGCTGCTAAAGTAGCAAGTGCCAAAGAGTCCCTACAACATCCGGGAGGTGGCTGTTGCTGCCAATGAAAACTGATGGAAAACTGGGAAGTAGCACCTGCTGTCACCACTCTGCTTCTTTCTGTTTTCCCTCTTCCTTTTATCCTCCAGTTCATCTGCTAGTGATAGCACCAGTAGTAGAAACCACTCATGCAGTATAATAGCAGATGTCTATGTGTTCAGTACTTGCTACACCATCAAACTGGAGATTCAAAACCTGTCTATAGACCCAAAAACTGGTCAGTTTGTAACTCTCAAAAGTACTCGTTCTCCAAAGCCTCTGAATATTTGCGTGATGTATGTTATAAGCTATTGTCACAAGGCAAAGATAGGAAGTAGACTTATGAAAAAGTAGACTCCACATAATCTGGAGACATATCCTCTACTGACAACAAATTCAATTTATCAGAGGTAAAGAAGCACTGACCCTTTGATAGTGTTTGATGGTAGAGAGACGTGAGAGAGTATCCAGTCATCCAAAAAAGGGCAGAGATGAAAGAAGTTCATCAGAGATATTGGTCAGCATGTGTTCTAATATGGCAGAAGGAAATAATCAGTGAAGAAGCAAGTATATAGAGTACAATTAGGAGGCCAGTAGGTTTGATGGATTGCCAGGTCCTTGTTTTATTTTGCTTTGGTTTTCTGGAGTGAAAATCCAAGGAAAACCTAAAAATTGAGGACATCACGTAATCCTTTCAAAAGAGAATAGAAAAATACAAATACAGCAGAGGAGAGTACGTATGAGGCTAAAGGTAGTTTACAAAACTGGTGGTTGAATCGAAATCCGACATTTTTAAAAGTTGGAAGCAGAAAGCCAAATGCAACCAGAGAAATTAAAAAGTAGGAAACTTTTCAAATTTATTCTCTAACAAGCGTGTAATTAACATCCACAGATTTATCAAATGTATAACATGAAAAGTCTGTATCCATCCTAATTTCAAAGGCACTTTCTTTAATCCCTCACTAAAGAATCTCAAACTGGGTTTGTGATAGCAATATTGCTTTATAGATTAAAGTAACTTAATCAAATCTAGAATAACTTTTACCTTTGAAACAATTTCCTTTGAAAACATGTTTAATTCTAAAGTACTTTATACATTTCACTGTGAAAACATGTTTCTGAAAAAGTTCTCACCTGCCTTTTCAGAAACCTCTAAGGAAAAAAAAATCACTGAAGTTTATAAAGCATTTGGAAAAAGATGTAAATTTAAAGGAAAGGGACAGACAAATGAAGGAAGTATTTTTGCACATATTCATGGAGCTTTGTGAACTGTCGTATCTGATAACAGTGAAATTTCTCCAGCCTGGCAATACAATTTCTGAAAAAAAGAATGAGAGTTGACAATGAAGAGAAAAAGATCATGTTAAATTCGGTGTCTATGGATCAATGAATGAAAACTATGTCCTATTTAGCTTGTATAAATATATACATAAAATTATAACCACAAATACTGGTAAATACATCAGTTGGTTAATGAAAGCAAGAGAGCTATTGTAGGCATGGCCAAGCAAAAAACTTTTTTCTATTGACACCTGTAAATTTTCACATGGAAGTCATATTCATATTTAAACAATTTAGTTGAAAAAAAAGAAAAGGCAAAGCATGTTAGCAGACCAATTTACAAAGTTTACATTGAGTATTTATTAAAAAAATAAAGAATTATGTGTAGATTGTATTTATCTTTTTTTTCCCCTGGTTTATTATGGTTTAAACAATGTAACTTCTAAGGTGCTCGTGTTTCAGACCTTATAGTTGTTTGGAAATCTACTGAACATTTCGAATAGGATAATGTTAAAAGCAATTTCAGCTTCCTAGTTCTTCTTTTATTTATATAATCAGAGTTAAGTGTGTTGCAGAGTGATAAAGAAAACTTAGAGAAATACTGCACAT
The DNA here is from genome assembly GCF_000690535.1 of Cariama cristata. Taxonomy (NCBI): domain Eukaryota; kingdom Metazoa; phylum Chordata; class Aves; order Cariamiformes; family Cariamidae; genus Cariama; species Cariama cristata. Next base: position 9,943 of record NW_009632658.1, read on the forward strand.
TGAAAAAAAACAGATGCTCACCTGCCTTTATAAATACTGGGAGGCCATTCTTCTTTGTAGGTCATCTCTACTCTGTCTAGAACTCTTTCACTTGTTTATGACAGGTAAAGAAGGCCTCTCACTCCGAAGGTTTTAGAAATATCACTACTAGGCAGATAGATGTAAGGGACATGGTAACCAGAAACGTTCTGTATGAGACTTAATACTAGAGGGGCTTATGCTGAAAATACTTTGAATGAGAATTATACCACAGTTAAAGCAAACCTGGCTATAAATATCTGATTGTGATACAAAAAAACCTCTTACATCTTATTAGATCATGATTATTAAATGCTTAGCTCTTTATACTTTCTAGTCAGCCTGGCAATTAACAGTAATGCATAGATTGTAATCACATTCTTGATCTGTCTGATCATTTGCTAAAGACATAACTGGTGTACTGTGAATTAGTGATACAAGTATCCTTCCTATACAAAAATACATTAAGCAAGAAAGCTGTATTTTCATAGTAAAGATAGGTTAAAAATTCCTCTGATTAGATTAATAAAGCAGCTTAGCTGATTTCTGGGGGAAGGAGAGTTATTCCCATGGAAGGTATCAGAGAAGGAGCTAGGAATGTCGAGAATAGGAGGTGCTACATCTACTTTATCAAAGTTAAATTTCATGTAGTTTTGGCTTCCAAGGAGTCATCATCCTTCTGCTATTCTCTTTCACCTAGTACTGTGGAGATCTCTGTTATAATACCTTGACTTCCTTCAATATGTTTTAAGGTAATAAACCACAAGAAAACATTATTTTCTATTTATATAAAGTTAATTTAGAGTTTGTAGCCTTCCTTGGGTTTTACAGTCTTAATGAACCAAGGATTTTTGAGATATCAGAGGTGAATGTTTAATATCAATGCATATCTCACAAATGTAAATTATTTGCTCACAGCTTAAAGGATATTGTGTTCAGAGGAAAAAAAAAAGAAAAAAAAAAAAAACCACAAAAAGAAGTTTGCTTAAAATTAGCAAGGAAAGTCACTGAAACACCTAGTAGTTTACAAATGAATTCCATATATGCTGGTGAAAGGATTAACTATCCCAATTTTCTCATTACAGCACTCAGGCAGAGGCTACCCTTTTTGGCCTTTCTGTGCGTCTCTACTGTCTCCTCCCCCAGTCCTGTTTAGAAAATCCTCCACTTGTCATGAACATTTTACATAATTCACCTGAGCTAACAGAATTATTTCTACCTGAAGTAAATAAGGCAATGTTCATACTGCAATCAAACTGGCAAGATCCTTTACAACACGTGGGTTTGAGTGTCTGTCAGCAGCTTCAATACACTGACATGAAAGCAAAGATATAAATGATCATCTCTAAGCACCAACTTCTGTGGTAGATCTCTGATATGAGAAAAGCATTATGAATTTCTTCTCAAAGTAAATTATATGCTTTCCTTACGTAAAATGCTGTTATTCACCTTTACTAATAAACTAACCAATTGATCTTGGAGTCCTAACATTCTGATTATGTTTCATATTGAGCCTCAGATGCATGGAGTATATATTTTCCAAAGAATGAAGTTTTCTTTCATTTTGTTAATGCACACAATCTCTTGAAAAAATCTTCAATTAAAAAAATAAAATAAAATTGCCATGCTCTGAACTGTAATTTCTTATTAGAATTTATTCTAGAGAGAGAGTGAATCAAGTTGAATCATAAGAACCTATTGCAACAGAAAATAAAACAGAGATTAGAGGGAAATTCATCACATCATGTGAAATTCAGATGATGTTAAAATATCAAGTTCTCTATTTCTGCTTGTATCTCTTTTCTCTAGCAATTCACAGTATCCAAGCAGAGAGAAGAGAACTAAATATGATATAGATTGATTTTTTGTAAATAGTTCTTAGTGAAAGAGCAAAAAATGATGGCCACAGACATGGAATTACCCATAGAAATACTATCATGTGATTCTTGCTGACATTGAGGAAACTGGCTAAAGAGGAAAGAAACCAATATTTCTAGGTTTGGCTGTGATTCTTTTAATTTAGTTTGTTATAATGTTAATATTATTTTATAGATTAATTCTAATTGTGTAAGAAGCTATGGTCTATGGAGGTACTTTTCTGACCTGATAGGCAAGGGTGCTGAGAGAACTGGCTATTGTCTTTGCAAGGTCACCCTCTGTCCTATTTGAAAGGTGGTGGAGACTGGGAGACGTCCCTAACAGGCAAAATGCAAACATTTCCTCTCGCTCCCAGCAGTTACTGCAGTCTTCTACCTACAGTAATCCTCTGGATGAATAAACTCTCAGACCCAAAGTGAAAATCTTCAGATGTGCAATGATGAATCAAGAGATCTTTGGCATTAGCTGACTTGTTCAAGCCTCCTTTCAAAGGTTTGTTATAGATTTGCCCGCATTACTGGTGTATCAGTAAGAACGACTTCTGCTCCTCAGCTCAGCTTGCTTTGTACAGGAATGGAAGAGATGAGAAAGAGGAAACAGACCTTACTAATCTAATTTTTCTCTCATGAGCGCTCAGTTACCACCATGGGTTTTTAACCCACTCATACTCTGTTGCAGCTGGCTGAAAATAAATATTGCATACTTTATATGTCCACTAGAAAGAAAGTACAGCAGAGGTAAATATTGAAAGGTTTTCTTTGAGTTTCTTTCATTCCCCAAACAAAAGTTGTATTTCATGACCACTTGGCTTGCACTCCTTTCCTGAATGTCCTCTTTTCAACCAGCAGTCTGAGAACGGCTGATATGCATACACTATGATCTTCTGAACAAAACTGGAATATGGTAAATCTATAAGTACTTTCCTGTGCTTAACTGTATTTCCTTGAGGAGTGGAAAGGTTCTGTTTTCTTATATATCTCCAGATATTCCACATGCTTTCTGAGTTTCCACAGTATATGATAATATTCCATAAAGAAGTGTAGTTTGACTTAAAAGAGAATGGTGAATGTAACACACCTGAATTAAGTCCTAATGAAGATACTATGAATGATTCATTGCATAATGGGAAAATAAAATAAAAGGCAAAAAATCCCACACATATTTTATTGAATTTTATTTTACTGTATTTTAATTTAACAGATATCACATTTTTACTGCTTTTGAAAAATATATTTCAATACAAATTTCCAGAAAATCCCTATGAGTCAAAATTTCCTTACAAATAACTGCAAGTGGCATTGAGGATTGTGATAATATTTATAATAACACGGTAATTCAATTTCAATTCAGTGAAGCTTACTGATATAAAAACCTATATAAATAGAACGGAGTACAAAAATCAGCCACTCTTCAGTTGTATGTCACAATTATTTTTTCCACCCAAAATCAGACTATACAATGTTTGAGTTTGGGTCTACTTATCTGACATACTAGTCCTGAAAAAATGACAAGTTGCCACATAGTTTGATTATCTTATTATCATCACTCTTGTTTCCCTAAGAATCATACATATTTAAAACATTTTTGGGAAGACATTTGTAATAGATTGAGCAATTAGCTTTTTGTGTTTTCAGATATTTAGAAGGTAACTTTGTCTTAATATTTTGCTGCTACAAATTACGTAATTTATATATATGCATAGATGACACAAATCTTTTAAATATCATGATAACTGCTCAAAACATATGAGTGAAAAAACAGCAATAAACAGGAATCACACAATCACATGGAGAACACAGATTTTCTGAGTACCCTCTGTTTTGTTCATGCTTTTCATGATCTGTAAAACAATGGGAAAAATAAGTTATCAGAGGAACAGGTAGCCTGTGAGGGTATGTGGGATTGAATTTCGAAGTTTTTCTTTCTGATAAGTACCATGACATTTATTTTTGAGCAAGTCAATGCATCGTCTGTTTTGAATCTTTGATAGGGGAAGAAGGAAAAAAAATAAGGCAAAACTTTTTTTGCTTTTGCCGTGTATATCCAAAAGGTCTTTTAATATCTAGCAATTGCCTAATGGAAAATGAAATATTTTTGTCTTGCAGCTTGTCTCAAATCAATGCAAAAAAAGTTATTCTTATGGTGAAGCTAGCAGGAGAATATGAGTTGCATAACACAGATTAAACTTCAACTTTACTTATCAGTGTTTGATTCTGAACAATATTACAGACACTCAGAGATTTAACAGAGTAAGAGATTACTTTTTTCAAGTTTTTTTAAAGCCAGTTGCTTAAGATTAAAGGATTGTTATGTTTATTTGATCATTCTTGATTCAGAAGACTTGAAATTAACCTGACTCCCATTTCTTTGAGCACAAGAAGAATGCAAATTGTTCTGGAATAGGTTATAAATCAATATTTCATCACAATGTTCCAAAAATCACAAAGGTGCTCCCTGAAAGAGTTCTTTGAAATCTTGATTTATCTGTAATATTGTTGTAGGCAAAACATTCTTGACTTGGGGAATTATTACTTAATTGAATTTATTGCAGATTCACACAGGCTTCTGATCACTGATTTGGTTACTGAGAAAAAAGAAAATGTAAACAATTAAAGAATTGCATAAAACCCTTTCCTTCCCGTTCTTCAGACTCAGATTAAGCTAAACACCTATCCTCTCCCTTCCTAGTCTCAGTTTCTCTTATTTTCACCCTGGGTTACACTCACTAACTCCCAATTCCTTCAGTGAGGTGTTGACTGGCATGGAAGGCTGGGATTGTGTGTGTAATGACTGCTGCCAGTTGCTTCTTTCTACCGATCTTTACATCTGCAGGTTTTCCTCTTTTGTTGTCTACTGCGGTCCCTTAGGAGTGTCCCTGTCATGATGTGGGTTGCCCATGGTCACAGTCTCTCAGGGGTGTCCTTGCCCCAGAATACTCATCCACACACGTAGTCCCTTTAGGGATGTACGTGACCCTTTTGACTTCAGATCTCTCCTCCTTGTGTGTCTATCCAGCAGTGTGCAGTGTGTCTCCAGCCCCTAGCAGTTTCCAGTTTGTTTCTCAAATATGTCTGGGTAGGGGTGTTGTGTGCTTCACTAATGGTCTGAAGTTTTGATGCATGGTGGGCTACTCACAACAGTTTCAGAGCTGTCTGCAATGGGACGTGGCTGTCATTTAGCAGTTCACAGTCTCGTCCCACACAGGTCACCTCTGTAGCCCCCTGCTACTTAAACCCTGCAATTTATGCTAAGTGCAAAGATATAGTTGATTGAAAATGATATTGCTGATGATTGCAAATTAATTTAATGACATGTCTGATTAATACTACATATTAAGTCATAAAACTGTAAGCAGGAAGTTCTAAGGTTCAACATTGCAATGTCTAAATATCCTGATATTTAGTGGTTATTTAGCTTGATGTTAGGTTTCTATATTACTTACCTACATGTTGAGAAATAGTACTTTTATGAATGAGACGTTGAAGGGCAAAACAGGGGGAGTCTAAACTAGCCAGAAGGAAATTAGTGGAGCAAGAGGTGTAAGACTTAAGCTGCAACCAAGTGTAATACAGTTTCCTAAATCTGAATAAGTGAGAGATTTTTAAGTTAGTTAGACCAATCATTATTTATGAAAAAACCTATGGATTTTCCCGCTTTAAAATACAATAGGCATCAACTGTAGATTTGCACCTACAAATGAGGTCCGGTGCCCTGGTTGCACATAAGGATCGGGGAGTTGTGTCCAACAAAGCATCTGAATCAGCTGAGATTGAGCCACACAGCAGCACTAGAAGGAAGTAGTGAGTGACAATAGTGGGAGATCGCCTGTTGCAGGAGATAGAGGCCCGTATCTGCTGGCCTGACCTGTCTAGGAAGTTTGTTGCTTGCCAGGGGCTTAAACCCAGGACATTGTGGGCAGGCTACCAAAACTTGTCTGGCCCTCAGACTGTTAAAGTCCTGTCACGGAAGTGCACAAACTAATCCAAACCAAGGAAAATCTTAAACTTTATTAACCAACAGATACTAATAGAAAACAGGGACAATCCCAGAACCAATCAGCACTCTGATAACATTTAAAAAATAAAAACCCACTACAGATCTATCATGCCAGTCAGGGTCTTATTACTACAGGATGACACATAAAAAATGATGCACACACACAGAGACTCACTCTCAAATGGGTAAACTCTCTAAAGAGTACTCAGAAGAATTAATTGATTGCCCAAAAGGGCAAGGGTTCACTCAAGGATATATCTGGAAGCAAACAATCACTCACCTTGGGGAGGTGAGGGCACTCAATCCCAGGAAGTTTTGTCAGATGGTGTCCAATCTGAGGGAAGAGTTTCCATTCATAGTCCCATTGCTCCGAGAAAACCACTCAGAGAGGATCTTCAACAGGGGCCCCATTTATACCCTGATTGCATCTGTCTCATGGTCATATTTGGGCATGGTCCAGAAATTTCTCTGTCCTGGTGCACCTCATTGGCTGGGGATCCTTATCTGTTGGCTGAGGAGTCCCACCTCCCGTGCTCCCCTGCGTGAGGTGTGTACGTGACTGGAGTCATCAAGCCTCGGCAGGTGTGTACGTGATGACTACAATGGTGGGGCACAGAACGTGTGAAAAGGGTGTGAAAGAGCTGACAGCTGCCATGCTAGAAGCCCTGGTCTTTGTCAGGGTAGTTGCATCTGCCACACACCCTGATACTCTTCCATGTGGGCACCAACAATAATACCAGGGAAGACTGAGCATACCAAGTCACATGGCTCCGCTCCAGGGACAAGGATGAAGGATGGTTTTCCCCTTGAGCCTGATGCTGCAGGTGAAAGGTTTGAGGAGGAGTAGATATATCCTGAGGGTCAACAACTGTTTGCACAGCTGGTGTCAACAAAAGACATTTGATTTTAACCGTCATGGGAAAGCCTTTGAGGACTGAGGACTGCTAGGAAGAGACAGGATTCACCTACTCAAGTAGGGGAAAAGCATTACCAGAAGGCTGATAAGGACGACTTTAAACTAGGAACAAAGCAGGTAGAGGATGATGACACAAAATCAGCTGAGGAAGTGGTAGACCAAGTTGGCAAGCAAAGGGTGCAGGGTGATGTGGACAAGAGAGATCCATTCAACAAAAGGCTGAAGGGGACTCACCTCAAGCGCATATGTCCAAATAAGGAATTATCTATAGGACAGTATAATGGGAGGAGCTCTCATACCTTCTTTGGGAAATGAACATGATGTGGTACCTCCCTGAAGTGCCCACATACTAACACATACAGATTTGGCAGGGGGAGGGGGAAGGAGAATTAGAGGTCTACCTGCAGTTGCAGGGTTATGATCTGACGAGGATCACAGAGACATGATGGGATCACTCACATGATCGGAGTGTTGCAGTGGACAGAAGTACAACCTGGGACAGTGAAGAGAGGGAGCTGTTTTTTATTTGAAAGAGCAGTAGGAATGCATGCAACTCTGTCTAGAGACAAATAAGGAGCCAGCCCAGAGGTTATGGATGAGGATTAGTGGGAAGATGAGCATGAGTGATGTTGTGGTGGGTGTCTGCTACAGGCTATATGATCAGGAAGAATAAATAGCTGAAGCCTTCTTCAGTCAACTGGAATAAGCCTCAGGTTCACAGATCCTAGTCCTCATGAAGGACTTGAACCACCACCATATTATCTGGAAGGGCAACATAACCAGAGCACAAGGAACCCAGCAAGTTTCTAGAGTACATTGATGACAACTTCCTAACATGGGTGATTGAGGAGCTGATGAGAATCAGTTATTGAAATTTTATGATTCTACCATACTAATTTCAAGACCACTAAGAATCTAACTAGAGTAAGAGTACACAAACCCTGAAGGCTCTAACCAGGAGATGACATGACAGTTTAGGAAAGATAACATCTATCTTGTTGAGGCTGCTTCACTTTGTATAAAATAATTAGGATCTAGAAGTAATTTTTTCAGGGAAATTTTGAATGTCAGATATCTAACTAGCTGAATGTGCTAGGTGATATGGAGTCACTGTTCCTCTAGAATACGAATATTTAATTACCCTATGAATGTAATACAATTTTAAAGGATCTGTTGAGGAATTCACACCCTAGAATATCCATTAGGCTGATGACTAACTTATGAGTACATAACCCATCATAGAAAATCTGGGTGTAAACTCTGACCCAGGAGTCTGGGTAAAACTAAGAAGGGCTCATCTTGACTACTTTTTGAGAGCTACCTATATTCTGAGGATACCCAGTCTCTGGGGGCAAGTCTATGCAATGGAAGAAATGTCTTCATTCAGGAATTCAGTAAGACAGACTGGAGACAACCTCAGCGCTGCAAAAAATTTAAGTGACTTGTTCGTTCATTAATGAATTTGGGACAACAGAACATTAGGGTAGTTCTTCCAACTTAAAGACAGAATCAACAATACTTAAATCATTCATGTAAATGGGGAGAAATGTGCACCTTTTAAGGAAAATTTAAATCACTGTCCATAACAGATATCCAAAATGGCTCAAATGAATCACTCTGTAAAAGTGCCTATTTATCTGAATTAAGTATACAGGGACACTAGAAGACTGCTCTGATACAGATGACTACAATATAAATATTTACATTTGGTCCTATGGATCTCACGTTATACTAATTAGAGACAATGCTCCTATTTACAAACCCTGATGAAGTTGCCTTCTCAAACAGTGCAGTCTTAGTGCACTTAGGGATTTTGCTTTCAGTCTTAACACTGAAACCTACTACAGAAGTACCCTATAAACTAACTTTGTTTTCAAACCTTTGTTTAGACAGTTTATTCTTCCTCTGTAAGTGTAGGCAATTGTATTATTTCTTCTGCAGTTGATCTTATTGTTTAGACAACTGCACAGGTCTATAAATCCCATTCACTATTTTTATCTTTAACATTCACAGCTCTTCACAGTAAGGGCTAGATACACTATACTTGGCAAAGTACAAGCATTAGATTTAAACCAGTATTACGATACCAACTGTACTTGTATTACAGAATTCCAGTACCAGGATAAATCTTTGAGAAATGTCCCTGGCTATAGACTTCCACTCTCATATCAAACATTTGGATATGTTTTATAACAATTTTTATAAACTGTCTTATACTAGCTTCTTTTAAGCAATGTCTCTTCCAACAATGGATTGTAAGATGCCATAAAACTTTTCTAAAACCAAGTAATAAGACATAGCTGCTTTTTCCCTTAGGAAGTTTCAGAAATAGACGGTTTGAGAATCTTAATTTTTATGTTGCATCACTAAAATGATAGACCTCGATTAATTTCCATTTATGAGTATTGGCATTATGTTTATACTGATCAATTTACTTGGGCTGGAGTTCATAAAATCTATAGAATCATTTAGGTTGGAAAGACCTTTAAGGTCATCGAGTCCAACCATAAACTTAATCCTGCCAAGTCCATCACTAAATCCTAAGCACCATGTCTACACCTTTTTTAAATACCTCCAGGGACGGTGACACAACCACTTCCCTGCGTAACCTGTTCCAATGCTTGACAACCCTTTCGGTGAAGAAATTCAATCAAAACCTCCGCTGGTGCAACTTGAGGCCATTTTCTTTTGTCCTATCACTGGTTACCTGGGAGAAGAGACAGACATCCACCTTGCTGCAATCTCTTTTCAGGTTGTGATAGAGAGCAATAAAGACTCTCCTCAGCCTCCTTTTCTCCACACTAAACAACGCCAGCTCCCTCAGCCATTCCTCATAAGGCTTGTTCTCCAGACCCTTCACCAGTTTTGTTGTCCTTCTTTGGACACATTCCAGCACCTCAACATCTTTCTTGTAGTGAAGGACCCAAAATGGAATGCAGTATTCAAGGTGCAGCCTCATCAGTGCCAAGTACAGGGGGACAATCACTTCCCTAGTCATGCTGTGCTCCTTGGCTACCTGGGTACACTGCTGGCTCATAGTCATGTGGC
>NW_009632658.1:19833-20066 GCF_000690535.1 Cariama cristata
CCCCTTCCCCCAAGCCTCTAGCATTGCATGGGGTTGTTGTGACCCACATGCAGGACCTGGCACTTGACTTTGTTGAACTTCACACAGCTGGCCTTGACCTATTGATCCAGCCTATCCTGATCCCTCTGTAGAGCCTTCCTAGCCTCAAGCAGATCAACACATCTGCGCAACTTGGTGTTCCTCCAGGAGAATGCTGTTGGAAATAGTGTCAAAACAGTGTCAAAAACTGTACT
>NW_009632659.1:0-37095 GCF_000690535.1 Cariama cristata
CCTCCGTCCTCCTCACGCATCCATCCCCACCGTGGGGACGCCCCACATCTGCTTGCGCCGTGGGGATGTCCCGCATTCGTTCATCTCGTGGGGGTATCCCACATCCTTCTGCGTGGGCAGGGATGCCCCACATCCAGCTGTGCCGTAGCGGTGCCCACATCTGTCTGTGCCGTGGGGATGCCCCATGTCCATCGGTGCCATGAGGATACCTCATGTCCGCCTGTGCTGTGGGTTTTCCCCTCGTCCATCTTTGCCATGGGGATGCCCCGCATCCATCTGCACCATCGGATTGCCCCATGTCCATCTATGCCGTGGAGATGCCGCACCAGATTTGCTTGCTGCCACCGAACACAAGGGGACAAGCCCTTCCTCTGCCAGCACCTGCCCACGTGTCCTGGGTGTGAGCATTGTCCCCGTGCCGGGGCCATCGGGTGCTCCCTGGCTGGGGGTACCCCCGGGTGTCCCGTGGGGGAGCACGTGCTTGGTTTGGGAGGATGGTGGCTGACAGCACCAGCAGATGAAGGACCCTGGTGATGGGGTGCTCTTTACACCTCCAATTTTATGTCTTTAATTGGCTAAGGACGATGACCTGCCACTCCGTTGAAGAACGGGAACTAACAAGATGCAGGAATGAGCTTGTTTCAAATCACTGAACTCCCCTCAGAGAAAGAGGCAGAGAAAAACACCCCTTGTTTACAACAGCAGGGACTGCTCCTCGTCCTGTCTGATAGACGATCGCTCATACCTCTCGGGATACTCGCGGCCCAAATCTGTATTCCAGGATGCTGTCACACCAAATACAACATGCAGATGGAGCGGGCACCATGCATACTAATACGCCGCCTCACCACATTGATATTCGCCAGCGGAGAAGGATCCTTTGTGGGTTTTTTTATGATTTCTCTTTTATTAGAAGGAAGCTTAAAGGCATTTAAAGAAACGAATGACAGCGACGCAGGCTAAATATCAAAACTCCACCTTTACGACTCCCTTGCTGCGTGTCGCCCGGCCGCGCAACCACCTGCGAGGCAGCTGGTCCTGCAGCCCCGCTCAGTACTGGGGGCTGGAGGGATGATGCGACAGCACCGCAGCCCTTTTTTAATATAAAACCTTTAATATGAAGCATTCAGTCCTGCCTGTCCAACCCAGCAGGCTGTGTACCTGTGAGTGAATAAACTGGCTGTCCTGGTGCTCAGATGCTTTGGGAGATACTGAGTGCTGCTGTACATCTTGGTTCGATTTCCCCGGGGTGGACGATGCTCGTCGCCGGCCCTCGGCTCGCCCGGGCCACCGAACACCTGTGGACAAAGGGCCGCCGCTCCCCCGCACACAGGAGGGTGGCTGTGGGCAGGTTTCTGGCTTGCGCTGTGAGCATCGGTGTGGGAAGGAACCACATCTGGACCCCCGGGACTGCCGCCGACGGAGGGGGGAGAGGCTTTCGACTGAGAGTGGCACGGCGTTTGCACAGCGTAGGGAAAAGGAGGGGCCATCCTGACCTCTTAAAATTTGTGGGATGCCTTCCAAACCTTTGTTACGCCCTTGATGATGGCTAACTCAGCCCAGCGCTCACCCGCTCTTCATTTTGGCTGGAAGGTGAGGAAAACGGAGCTGCGCTGTCAGTTAAGGGCTGTGTCGGGGCTGGCCTCGTGCAGCCTCCCCCGTGCTCCGTGGGCTGGGTGAGGATGATGATGATGCCATCATCCCTGGAGATGATGCCTTCCAGACCAGTCTCAGCCCCAGAGAAGCTTCGTGCACCATCCTAAGCTCACCCATAAGGAGACCAGCAGGAGGTCAGGGTGAGAAGTCCCCTCAAGAGGTGACACATGGCCACAGTGGTGCCCGTTGGCAATGCCGGGGCTGTTGGTCTTTCCACCCTGCTGCTCTTTCCCAGCCGGCCGACATCTGATGTCTCCTGGGCTGCGTTGCGACAGGCGATGCCCGTATCCCACCTCTTCTAACCAGTTCTTTCCACACAGGTGACATCTCTGGCTCGGGCTGGGTCAGCAGAGTGAGGTCCACCAGCAGTGGCTCGGGGGGCTGGAGATGTCCCCTCCAGGGGCACGCAAAAGCCCAGCAGCAGATGGACGGTGCTCAGGGCTGCACAAAGAGACTGAAGGCGGAACCAGCAAATCCCGTCAGTGATGAGGCGTAGTTGGCCAAGGGGGTTGCTGTCAAGATGATCCCTGAGGGAGGGCCACCGCGGGCCACCTGCTCTCCTACCTTTCCATAAAAGGCTTTTCATCCAAAATGGAAGATATCAGCAAAAGCTGTCAGTTTTCTGATCTGATAATGGAAAACAAGGGGGAAAGTACAAAATAGCCATGTTTGATTTTTGCTTTTTATTGAAAAAAATGACATAAAAAATTCAGAAGACTTCTGTCGGACCATTTTGTCTCTTCAGAGCTCGATCTTTCAGGGAAAATAGGTTTTCCAAACCACGAAGCCTTTCTGTCCAGGAATGACAGCGTTATCCCTGCCTGGCCACGACAGCAGGGTTGTGTGCCTTTGGACTTGACCCTTCTTTTCCTTTGTCAGGTGCCAAGGAGGAGACTTTCGCCGGGGTAGGAGGTGCAGGGCACCATCGAAGAGGTGCTGCCTAAGTCAGGGCTTGATGCCAACGTGCACTTTGCCGTGTCAACAGAAGACTCCTGGGCACTTGGCCATAGCCGTGTGGCTGCACTGGCCAGGTGATTTAAGAAGTTTCTCCATTAGCGATGTCATGGAGAAGCAGTCGAGATAATTCCGGCTTTGCCTTGTGCGGAGATGGAGCGGGAGCTGCAGGCAGTGGTAGGACCTGGGGCAGGACCTGGAGCTACCACTATGTTTTTGTGGACCGAGGAGCGGTGCAGATTTGGGTCCATTGGATGCTTTGCCAATGCGGAGGAGCTCTGCCAAATGTTGGGAAAGAACCAGGGGGGGGAAAAAAGAAGAAAAATGAAACCGCTAACTGTGGTCTAAAAATGAAATCTCCCCTTTCACATCACCTTCTGATTCGTGCTGTGGTTGGCACTGGAGTTCCTTTCTTTGATCCCAAAGGGGAAGGGATGTCTCAGGAATTGGTTTTTCACCCCAAAGTTTTGGTTTGCAGAGGATTGAAGAAAAAGACATTTCCGATCAAAGTGAACCAGCTCCACAGACTGTTCTTCTGGGCTGGGCTTCATCCACCACACAAGGTCCTGGTGGGTTCATCTACCACGTGCTCATGCCTGGAGGTGCCTGTCGCTGGCGGACCCTGCCGGGGCAGATCCTGGTCCCTGGGCACTGCTCGTAGCCGAAGCTCGGCTGCAGTGCCTTGCTCCTCTGGCTGCATCCCACCTCTGCGCTGGGCAGCGGCACAGGGATGCGGCCGCTTGCCCGGGTCACCTTCGCGTGGGGATCAGCCCTGATCCCATCCTTTGGTGGAAGCACTTTGCGGTTGTCAGCACCTTCTCTACATTTCTATGGTAACTGCAAAAACCTCAGCCCTTTTGTGTCTTTTTTAGGGTTCTTTTTGCGTGTCTATGTTGGCTCTGTTTTTTTTGCATGTAGCGTTACATCAAAAAAAGGGACTTTTTGCTACAAAAACCCTACTCTGAGCTTGACGCAGGGTCTCGGTGTAAGAATCGGTCAGCAAGATGGTCATGGCTGGCTTGGATGGTGCCAGCTGGCTTCACATTGCCACCTCCCTTCTGCGTCCTCCAGGGCCGGCTCCGCTGTGTTGCTCCCCTCACCCCCCCCCCAAAAAAAAAACTCCCCATTGGCAATTCACCTGCATCGTTTCCCCCTGGGCTTTGCCGTGGCTTTTATACAACCCCATTCTTGGTGGGCTGCGCCGTGTGTGACGGAGGAGGCAGCAGCTTTCTCAATAGCAGTAATTAAAATGAGATGTCGTGCCGCTGCAAGCGAAGGTGAACCCGGCCACCTGCACATCCAAGGCGAGAGCGAGGTTTTGAACGTGGAAGAGGAGCATGTATTAATAGCATTATTACGGGCCTCTTTCTAGAAAAAAAAAAGGAATGTATTTTGTGCCATTTAATGACCTTCAAATTAACAGTTCTTTGAAAGCACTTATGTATATTTAATTTTAAATGTTGCTGCAAGTCAGAGTGGGGCTCGAGATGAAAACAGCAGGCAGCTGGTTTTTAAATAAGAGCGAGCTCAGACCATTATTTCTGAGTCTGTGAGCTTTTGGTGCTTGTGATGCTCCTTTCCCTCGGAGAAAATAGGGCTGTCGTTCCCCCGTCCCCCTGCCCTTCTCCGTCCCTGCTCCAGCAGCTCCCCCCGCGCCGGCCCGAGCCCCGTGGGATCTCCTCTTCCCCTTCCTGCTCCTCCGCAGGGTGAGGGCATCTTCCCGACGAGCTGCTGCGGAGGATGCTGCTCCGGGGTGTTTGATTCGGAGGGAGAGAGAGAAGGGTTGTTTTGGGGTTGCTTTGCAGAGGGCTCGTCAATAAAGCTGCCTGTGTCCCTGCCTGCCGGTTGAGGACATCCCTGTGGGAGCCAGGGGAGCATCACAGCTGGCCCGTGGGCTGTGAAAAATCATTTGGCATCACCTATGAAGGTTTTTTTTTGCACCGATACCAATGCCGTTGTTTTGCAACGGGGACAGACACGTTTGCGTTCGTTAGGGTCTGAATTAAGGCTTTTGCCTCTGATCCATAAAAGCTACCAATATATTTGAGCCGCTCTATGTTCACTTGGAAATCGTTACTCTCAAACATTGAATTTGACTTTTAAAAAAAAGGATCAATCCGTTTCTAAGATGAGGAATGGATTTTCAGACCCTGCAGCGGATTTTCAAGCTCTCGGAAACATACCGTAGCTCCAAGGCCACCCGTCCTCATGAAAGTGCCAATGGAAAGGCGGGCGGTTGGGGCCAGGGTTTTGCATCCAGCTCGCACACCCGTCCAGGTGCCGCACGTCTCCGGCTCCTGTAACCTCCCCGCTGCGCAAGGAGCCGCCGGGGGTTGTTTAATGTCCCTGTCATCATCCGCTTTGGTGCCTCTTCTATGAAAGATCCTGCCAGGATGGATGCCGATCTAGTTACGACTTGGGTGCCTTCCAGATTATTTTCAAAAAACCTGAAGGAGACCTCCCCTGGTGGTTCCCAGTGAGTCTCGGTTTTGGAAAAGCCAGAAATTTCTCGAGCGGTGGTGGAGGAGACACAAAGTCCACACCGACGGGACTCCCATTGCGAGTTGTTTCACTCCATCAGTGATTTCTCCGTTGCTCCCGTTCCGGCTTATGTTTTTCATAGGATTGGTTTGGGTTGGAAGGGACCTTCAAAGATCATCTGGTCCAACCCTCCTGCCATGGGGGAATGGCTGTGCTGGTCCCAGCTGAGCTTAACCTCCTCCAGACCCTATCTCTGGGAGGTGTGAGAGCTGCTGTCGTGTCATGCTCTCCCATTTTTGATGTCCTTGGACTTTCATTCTGCATCTCGGGGGAGGTCTGCTGTGTCCATCAGTCGTTAGACCCTGATGGGCTGTGTTGCCATCCCAGGGTTTGGTGCGGAGGCGATGTGAGACAGGAACCAGGCACGTGCCTTTAGGGACTGTAAGCATCCTTGGCATTACATCTGGTCTCTTGGTTCACGTCAGAGAAGCAGATCGGTGCTGGGGAGGGAAATGCACCTCCCTATGGTGACCATGGT
Organism: Cariama cristata; assembly: GCF_000690535.1. Lineage (NCBI taxonomy): Eukaryota > Metazoa > Chordata > Aves > Cariamiformes > Cariamidae > Cariama > Cariama cristata. The sequence goes on from NW_009632659.1 coordinate 5,630, forward strand.
GTCCTTCACCTGGGCCTTTCTGGGTTGTCAGAGCTGCTGGCACTCTGGGAACGGTGTCCCCGGGCCACCTGCTTTGGCTGGCTGGCCTCCATGGAGCAGCATCGTGAGCGTCCCTCCAGCCTGGGTGTAGCTGCCCACTCCCTCCCCGTCTGTGTCTGAGCATCTCCGCTGCTTCTGCTCCCGTTCCTCAGACCATCGGCATTTAAAATGCTGTGAAGGCCCTGGCTGTCCATCCCCTGCTGCCTGGCTCCGCTGTAGTGGCTGTTTTAGGGGTATCACCGGGTCCCAGCAGACACTAATACACGGACGGCAAGTGGAGGAGAAACCAGCTGCATTGCTAGGCGAGATGACCGTGGACAAGGTGGCCCCACCAGTGGCAGAGGCGGGATGACGTTTAGGTCTCCTGGCCCATCTCTGGAGAGAAATGCTGGAGGAGGTTAATCTGAACAAACCAGCCGCGTGAATTTTAAGTGGATTAGCTGAACTCCACTCGTTCCCAAAACAGACGCGCCCTTTCGGGGCGGATGTGGAAGTGGATTAGGCAAAAATCTACTTAAGGCTGTGTTAATTCTAGATAAGTGTAGGGGGATTAACGCCTATCCACTTAAAAAAATTAATTGGAGTGAACTTTTCTCCGTGTCCCCAAGTAAACAAGGTTCGGCAGCTTTCCATGTCCACTGGCCCGGGCTGTGGCTTCCCCTTCTCTGCTCTCCCATCCTTCCACATTGCCCAGGAGGTGACGTTGTGGTGGGGGTGAGCCTGCTCCTCTCGATGATTATCCTCACGGGTCTCATTAGGCAATTGAACTCCTGTGCGAAGGTAGGGGAGAGAGGACAGGAAAATTAGGGTCACTGTCAGTGCAATTAGCAATGCTAATTAGCACCGAGCAGGACTGACGGCGGGAGGTGCAGACCATGCCATGTGTTGTTTAAGGAGAAAGGTGAGCCTTGCGTTGGAAACGTGGGCTGGAGCCTTGCAGGGGCTTCCATGGGCAGGGGGCCACAAAACATGCATACATCAGTTTGGTTTTCCCCACCACCCTTTGGGTGAACTCTTTTTTCAGATTCCCCAACCTAAATATTTGGGGAGGTGTCCACAGCCAGAGACTGCCGGTGGGCAGGGACTCGGACTCCGGTCTTTTGGCTGGGGTTAGTGCCCGGGCGGCAGCGCCATGTCCCAACCTCGGTGGTGCCTGGATGGAGAGGGGCTCCAGGAGGCTCCTGCCCCAGTTCCCCAGGGGAGCGGCGGTGAGGTGCGACTCTCCTTTGCAAAAGGGCTGGGTGAGGGCAGTAGCTGGGCCTGTGCCCGGGGAGGGCTCGTGGGAGTGGTTAGTGATACGGCCATGGCTTTGGGGTGCTCCCAGAGCTGGGGGCAGCTCTGCGAATGCCTCCATCCCTCCCTTGCTCCCACCTGCTGTTCCCCTTTTCTGCGGCAGCACTCGGGAATAGCGGCTGGGTTTGCAGTGCCACCCATCCTTTGATCGTTTTGGGTGTTTGCCATCCTGCCTGGGCTGCCCCATTCCCGTGAGCACAGAAAGGGAGAGCACCCCGGGGCTGGCACGCTGCCCGCATCCCAACCACGCCGTTCGCTCCCCTATGGCCGTGACGATGCTGGTAATGCCTTCCCTTACAGGAATCCTTACAGGAATCCTTACAGGATGCCTTCTCATCTCACAAACGTGGCCTTTTTATTGCTCTGTGTGTCCCACTGACGCTTCCAGGCTGAGATCAAAGCCCTCCGCGCTTTGCAGGGGCTCCCGTGCTGGAGCATGGGGAGGGGGCTGTGTGATGGGGGGATGTTTCGGTGGCTGCGTACATGGGGGATGCTCCACCATCCTGCCCCCTCCCTGTGCTCCCCTGGCTGCTCATGACCTGTCCCTCAGGTCCTTTGAGATCCATCCTTTGTGATCTGCCCAAATCATCCGTAGCTGCCCGTGGATCATTTTTGCCAGGACAAAGGGAAGGGCTGCAGCTGCCGTGGGAGAGCTGAGCTGGCAGCTGCCACCCTGGGGAAGGTGCAGGCTCCCCAGGGGAATATAAACTCCCAAACCCTTCCTCGTCTCTGCTCCTGCTGGACGGGTTGGGCGGCTCTGGCTAAATGAGGTGGGAAAGGCCGTGGGGGGAAGGCGGTGGCGGAGCCGGGAGCAGCGTCTGGAGCTGGAGCCATTGCTCGGCTTCAGCTTTAACGTGACTGAATCCGCAGCCGATATAAATCGCTGTCACCCCACTGACTTGGGTGATTTACAGCGGTCCTCAGGGACCCGCCCGGCTCAGCAGCATGTTCAGCATCATTTGCTGCGCCCTGCGTCTGCTGCCTTTTGTAAAACATTATTTGTATTTCTGTTGTCGCGCTTTTCCAGCCGTTTAGCTGTTCTGCTCTCATTAACGTTAATGGGAGCCGTGAGACTGAATCTCCAAGTGCAGCACCAAAAATGGACCCCGGTGCATAAGAAATACACAGCAATATCTTTTCCCCCAGCCAAAGCTCTTTTTTGTTTGTTGTTTTTTTTTTTTAAAGATAATCTCAATTTCTCTTACCCTTTCTCCTGTGCCCCTTTTTCTGCCAAACACTAAATTACTAAATAAAAGTTTCATTGCTACCTGGGTTTGCTAAAAACAATTATTTTTATTCAGGAGAAGGATGAATTTTAATAGGAGTGAAATGTCAGACACAGCTGGAGTTGTATTTTGAAAGCATTGGTAAGTTCGGAGAGGCACAGAGATGCCCGGCAATAATTATGCCAGCGAGCCCTGGCTATCGGTGGCCCAGCAAAGGGACGCAGCAGTCAATTGCTTTGTTATTTAATGTGGTGCCTTTATGTTTCCAAGGTGCAATTGTATATTAAAAGCATCTTTGCCTCTCCAAAGCAGCTAAATAATGGGATTTTGCTGCTGCGTGGCACTTCTCGGTTGCAGGGTGAGCAGGAGGTGCTCCTGGGGATGGTCTTCTGGTTTGGAAACCTTCCGGCTTTCCCCTGGCAATGGAGAAAATGGGTATTTTTGTTGTTACATTGGAAAAAAACGATTTTATGATGCCTGGTGGTTTGCTCCTGCTTTAGTGCCAGGGGTGCTCATATTGCAGTGGGAGAGGGGGAAAAAAAGAAGCATCTTCACTGCTGAGGGATATAGTAACCCTCCCGCCCCCAAAATCACGTCTCAGCCTCCGCTCTCTGAAGCATCTCAGCTTCACAAAGAAACGCATCTCTTCCATTCCTTTTTTTTTTCCCCCGAGTCAAAATTGAGAGCTTTCAGTGGAATCGTCACTTTTCTGACAGCATGTTCATTAATCACTGCTTTTTGTGGGGGTTTTTTTTGAGAGGCTCTATCTGCTGTAAGAAGTCTTTGGGTTTCTCTGGGTGCACTCCCCACCGGCTGCGGGATAGGGGGTTGCCGGGGGCGGAGGGGGGTCTCAGCTGCAAAGGAGCAGCCTCCGTTTTTGGGGAGCTGCTGCATCTCGGCGCACGGGACGTGTTTATTCTCACCCTTTTCTCCTTTCCCTCCTTCTTGCCTTGCAGGGGCGTTGAGTCCAGCATTGCAGCCGGGCAGCAGCACCAGAGAGGGGATTGACACCGGTCCCCAGGGACCCTTCCCCGCTGCCACCCACGAGATGATGATCCGGGAGGTCTCCGCAGCATCCCAGGAGCCCCGTCTCCCCCCCCCGAGCCACGGTGTGCCCTGTGCCAGCCGGCCGTACCCTGTCCTGTACATAACCAGTGAGATGTCTGTAAAAGATTTCAACCCTTGTAATTTTTTTTGCCCTCCTTCCCCACCCCGGCTCCTTCCCCAAATTTGTTGATTGTGTTGAAATTGTCGGAGTTTGTAACAGTAACTTTCAGAGAATATTGTACTAAAGAGAAAATTGCACTCAATAAAAATGATGAAATAAGCCTGATCCCTCTCCTTCTCCTTCCCCTTCCCAGGGGCAGCCTTTCTGCTGCCGCTTTCTCTTCAGCTCGGAGCTGGGTGAATATTTGCCATGAATATTCATTTGGGGAACTGGCAGCGCTCCATCGCTCCTTGACTTACCTCGAATTTTGATGTCTATCAGATTTGGCTCTCCGGTTTGTAAATGAAGTGACTTTATTCTCAACGATCCCTATCGGAGGTTGCTTGCTGCAAAAAGCCAGGAGAAGGAATTTTCCTTGGCACGGGTTTTTCTACAAAGTACGTTTCAAAGCCCTCATGTGCAATCGCTCAGGGAAGCCACGCTGGAAGTGCTGACTGGGATGGAAGTGCCGTCCACGCTGGGGGAGCACGACAGCTCCTCGCTCCCCGAGTCTTGCTGGAGCCTGTCGATGAAAAGGCCGATGCTCGGCTTCAACCTGCTTGCCTTAAGGATTCCTGTAAATGATTGCAGGAAAATGGATTCTTCCTTTTGCATCAGCTATGCTCGGGTATTTTATCCAGCTGGGACCATGCAGCCCATCCAGGTGATGCTGCTGGGGGTGGCTGACCCTGCCAGCGCTGGGTGACCATGGGGAACGTCCTCCAGCTGGTGATGAGAGCTAAAACGGGAACGTTTTGTAAAGGGCTAGAAATCTACCACCCAGGTATTTGGGTTTCAGAAAGAGGAGCTGCTACTGGGAGAGCTTTCGAGGTGGGGGGGTATGGGCTTCCTGTGCCCCGTGGTTTTGGGGTGATCTTAGAGGGAGGGAGGCGGCTGCTGGCTCAGCCGTAGGTGGGGCTGGCACGTCCCTGAGGTTGCTGCTGCCCTGTAATTCTCGGATCAGTGGTATTGCTGATGTGGGGCTTTCTCACGGCTGCTATCAGGATATCTTCCTGAGTTCTTGCCACATCTCCAGAGTCATTAAGAGATGGATTTTTTTTTTTTGCTACAGGTTTTTTTGAGCAAGTGAGTTCCATGGGCGCATGGTGATGGCTCCAGGTCCCTGCAGGCAGGGCTCTGCTGCCCTGGGCTCACGTACGCCCGGTGAGGTTTGCCTCACACTTTGTACACGGGGAGATTGGCAAGCCCAAAACAATGGTGGTTTTGGGGTGTTTTGGGTTTGTTTTTTTGCCAAGCCCAACCTGACAAATGAAAGAAAAGGCCTCTGCTGTAAAATCCAACCTCCTGGCAGGTCTTTGGACGTGCAAGATGCAAATGGGCAGTGGCTGACAGAGGGCAGAGCTGAAGTTGTTTGCGTGTCCTTAATTGAGTAGATACTTGATTTAATGGACCACCAGTGTGGTTTAAATGAACTCTCATGTTTCTTGAATCCTCTGGGATTTAGGGCACAGAGAGGGGATATCCCTTACACAGGTCGCTCCGAGGTTTTCCCCTTAAGTAACCAAAAGATGTTTACAGCCAGTACTTAACGTTCCCAAAGTAGCTTGTCTGGAAATAGCCTTTTCAGAGGGGTCTGGAGGAGCCCTGCTGACAGTTTGATGGTTTAACGGGGCTCCGAAGGACGGCAGAACCCTAGCAGAGCCCGGAGCAGCTTTGCTTGGGGCTGGTCCTGCCCTCGCCGGGCAGCTGCCTGTCCCGGGGCAGTCCCCGATGGAGCCGAGCCTCGTTGATACGGGTTTATACAGCTGCAGGCTCTGGCCCCTGCGTTTGGGTTTTGTTTTTTTTTCCCCACGGGCTAACCAGTCACCAACTTCGCCTGCATCCCAGCTGGAACGAGATGTCATTTACCGAGGCCACACAGAGTCCAAAAAACTTTTCCCTAGCTTAGAATATAGATACAGGCGGCTGTCACAGCCAGAACAGAGACAAACTCCCCAAATGAAAAATCTTTCCTTCATGGTTCTCAGGTTTGAAAAATGGAAGCAGCATGTTGGCTCCAATTACTCTGCAGCAGCTTCCAGAAATTTCAATATACCTGATACTCCGGCACGCCAGCTTGATGCCAGCCTAACTCAATCGCTGTCAGTAGAGTAACTCCTGATTTACCCCACCGCAAGCAGAAAATTGAGCTGGGACTGCTCTCGACATGGGGCGGGGAGGAGTAGGGCTGCCGAGCCAGCTCCCCAGGAGGCGTGATGCTCTGTGAGGTGCAATGGGGGGGTTCGCCCGTGGGGTCTGGTGGGAGATGCTTGCTCTTCATTGCCAAGGGGCAAGTTGCTCCCTGCAAACAAGGCACGGGGCACAGCTCCGGCCCAGGGGGAGAGAGGTGGCCAGGAAAGGGTCAGCTGTGCAGAGACGGGGCAGGGAAGGAGGGGGAGGTCGGTGACACGCACATCCCCAGTCCTCTCCCACCTCCCCTCCCTCCTGTGCTTGGCAATGAAAGACAAATAAAAGACAAGCCCAAGAGGACTATAGGCTAAATTGTAATTGAAGCAATATGGTCCGATTACAAAGTTATGTGCCAACCTGCGTTAAATGGCAGCATCTGCTGGAATTATTGGAGATGCCTCATCGCCTATTAAAAGACACGCACATCCCCAGTCCTCTCCCACCTCCCCTCCCTCCTGTGCTTGGCAATGAAAGACAAATAAAAGACAAGCCCAAGAGGACTATAGGCTAAATTGTAATTGAAGCAATATGGTCCGATTACAAAGTTATGTGCCAACCTGCGTTAAATGGCAGCATCTGCTGGAATTATTGGAGATGCCTCATCGCCTATTAAAAGTGCTGGGTTTTTCCTGGAGGACAAGTCAGGCGGGCTGCAGCGGTGCTGGAGAGCTGGTGCCGGAGCCAGGAGGGCTCGGCTGGAGCAGGGCTGAGGCTGCTGCTGTTTCGAAATCTCCTTCAGGCCCTGTGGAGAGGTTTTGGGGGGATGCTCTCGGGAAAGCCACCTCCTGTCGCCAGCCAAATTGCTTGTTTCTGTCTATCAGGTCACGCCGCAGACACCTCCTAAGCAACATGCAGATGCATGCACCAACATGTGTGTGTGCGTGCACAGCTGCTCGCATGCACAGCTTGCGTCCTCCCTGCACCCCGAGGTGCTCAGGACAGGGCAGGATTTACTCCACTCAATTGCTTTTAGCTGGTTTCTAGTTACCACCTTGATTAAACCTGCGTGGCCACCCCATCTTGCTGCCCCCCCAAGCCACCACCAGCACCAGGAATCAAACCCCCCAAGCCCTATTCCAGAGCCAGCTGGGCAACCCCTTGATGCGATTGCGTCTGCTCACGCTCTGGCATGGGAACATCTGTGCATCTCCACGAAGGGATTGCCCACAGCACCGTCTGTGCCGGCACCCCTGGGCGTGAGGAGCCAAGGGAACGAGCAAATCGATAAGGGGGTTAGCTTCAGCCCGGCTTACGTGGGAGCAGCATGGGCAAGCCCTTATTTCTGGGTACGCACAAGCAGGAGGGCAGGGGCCCGGGGGCTCAGTGAGGTCCCTGTTGTGCTGCTGCACCCTGCCTGGCGCAGGATGCTGCCCGCTCCCCAGGCAGCTGGCACCGAAGGAACACAGAAAGTGGAAAGCTGGGCTCCCCAGAACCCCCAAATATCCACGCTGCCTGGCTCAAGACCCCCTCACATCCCCACGCTACAAGGTGGTTGTTCGTTACCCCCAGCTGAGAGGAGGGGTTTTTGCCCTCCCTGGACCTCCACCGCACTCGGCACGCGGGGCTGGAGCTGCTCCCAAGCCTTTTATCTCCTGGCACCGCGCGCGGCCCATGCATTATTTACCGCGCGCCTTCCCAGCGCAGCGCTGCTCACCGAATTATTCATTTCCCTCTTGGGCTTTTTCCATGGCTCTCTAATCAGAGTTTCTTAGTTCTTTATAAACACTAATGAATTTATTTCCCGATGCCCTTATGAGGGAGATGGGGTATTATATCTTCTTTATATGCAGCAAGTTTGAGCGCGGCTTTGGGGACTTCAAAGCCACGTAGGAGTGCTGGTTTGCCGTGGACCGGTCCTGTTTGGCACCCGGCATGGTCTGTGCATCCTGCAGTGGCTGTGAGCACTCGGCCAGCTCTGCGTGTCCCAGCAGGAGGATGGATGATGCCCACCCTGGTGCTGGCCCCCCATGCTGGTGGTCCCTGCTCAGCCTTCATCCCAGCAGCACCTTCCCCCCAGGGGACACACCTTCCCTCCTCTATTTAGCATTTATTTGACCGCTTGGCTCTGCAGACGTATGGGTGCAATGTCACGCGTGGTAACTCCACCACGGGCCTGCTGTGGCTGCACTTGGGGAAACCCATTCGCTTTTGCGCTGGAGAAGAGGGTGCAGCTTCGCAGGGCGAGCAGGTCTGTAAAGGCTCCCCAAATGTATGTCCAACTTGGGATTCTGCTGGGAGGTGGCCAAGGCTCTTCTTAAAGCAGCTCCCGTGTTAGCCGGTGAGGGTCACCAGGCAGTGCACACATGCAATTTCTTAAAACAAGTGTAACCAGATGAAGCATAAAACTACCTCAGCAGCTTCATCCACCAGGGTGGATTTCCCCAGGACCAGTCAGGGAGAAACTCAACAGGTTATTTGTCTGGGACCTGCTGTCCCCGACAGAGGAATGAAGCTCAGGTCTGTCCGTAGCTGTAACCGCTGACCTGGGCTCACCCGTGGGCACACCGGGAACCGCCCGGGGTGCAGGAGCATCCTCTCCTTGCCTGGTCCCTGTTCCCGTTCACTGCTGCAGGCATTCCTTGACAAGCTTTCCTCCTCCCTTCTCTGCTTTCTGAATTGCACTGGGAGCCACAGACATCACTTGCCGCTCTGTTGGACCTCTTTCCCGGGTGCTGTGCCCTCCCGTGCTCCTGATGCCCCCAGGCTCCTTGCCGTCCCCAGCTGGCCGTGTTCTGTCAGTCCTCAGGTGGCCTCGCACTGCGCTGAGTCGGCATCTTTTTGCCACCCTCAGTTCTTGTTTGCTTCTTTGTGCACGTCCCTCCACTCGGGTCTCTGCTGGACCCCTTTCTTTTAGCGTTTCCCTAAGCCCCAACTGACTTGACCAGGGGAGAGAAGCGGTGTGTACTGGGTGTTGGGTCAGCACTGGTTTTGGCTTGGGGAGGATTTATTAACTGAGGTGTGATGTGTGCGATAGCCAGGAACCAGCTTGGGGCTGGGAGTGCCGAACCCTGCTCACGTGGTGCTGAGCTGTGCTAATCAGCCGAACTGACAGGCAAGGTTGCCTCTGAGCCTAAACTAATTAGCCCAGCCGGGCTGTGCTGCGCGGGTGTCAGCCTGCGGGGTGCCGGGAGGGACCGGTGGCCTCCGTGGGTCCGGGAGCCGGACCAAGGTGTCAGCAGCCGAGAGCCTGCTCCGCTGGAGGAGGTGACCAACGCTGCATCCCCCGAACCGGAGGAAGCCTCCTGAGGAGCAGCAAGCACCCATTTCCAGCCTGGAACATGTTCTCCGTCAGGAACGTGAATGCATCTCTGCTGCTACACGTAGGTGTGGGTGCTACCACCATGCATGGGACAGAGTCAGCTTCTGCATGTAGTGGGTGTCTTACTCCTCTTCCTCGTGTGCCTGGGGTGTGAGCCTGCCCAGGGAGGTGACAGCTGGGCCCCACACCGGTATTACTGAGCCTTTTAGTAGGGCCTATAGCGATAGGACAAGGCATAATGGTTTAAACTAAAAGAAGGTAGATTCAGACTCAATATAGGGAAGAAATTTTTCACGATGGGAGTGGTGAGGCAGTGGCACAGGTTGCCCAGAGAAGCTGTGGCTGCCCCATCCCTGGAAGTGTTCAAGGCCAGGTTGGATGGGGCTGTGAGCAACCTGGTCTGGTGGGAGGTGTCCCTGCCCATGGCAGGGGGGCTGGAACTGGATGAGTTTTAAAGGTTCCTTCCAACCCAACCATTCTACGATTCTATGAAGATGTCCCTGCTCATTGCAAGGGGTTGGACTAGATGACCCTTAAAGGTCCCTTCCAACCCAAACCATTCTATGATTCTGTAAGTCTATGCTGAACCTTCAGTGTGCCAAACAAACCCAGATGCCTCCAGCAGTCCGTGGAGGAGACCCGGCCATGCGTGTGCCCGCTAACGTGATGGATGGGGAACAAACCTTGTACTGTTCAGGGAAAGAAGCATCCTCCCCTCCATCGTCCCACCTCTCCATAAAATGCAAACAAACATCTCTCCTTTCTGAAGCTGGAGCCTGGGCTCTGGGTGAGCTCTGGGCCAGCCTGCGGCCGTGCTGTCTCGGTGTCACGCCGTGCACAGCTGTTCTGCCAGCAGCACGCCCGTGATGCTTTGTAGCTCCAGCGCCCGTCCTCCCTCTCTCAGCAAAGCTGCCTGCGAGACGCTGTGCTCATTAGAGCAGAGACACCCGTGTGGATAGCCATGACAAGCAGCAATTACTGCACTGACAAAATAAAAGTTTTGAGTTGTTTTGCAAATATTTTTGAAGCCCCGATACAGCAGCAAAAGTAGGCGTAATTACACATAAAATTGTTATCTCCTTTATAGTCTTTTAATTATCTACTCAGGTGAACCATAATTTGAGGGGAAAAGCTTTAAATCTGTTCATTTCCAATAATAAAAAATGAGGTGGGAGAGTGTTATTTTAATGTAATTAAGAGAAGATACGACTGGATGGATGGGCTAGAGAGCAGGGATCTGTGCTGTGCTCCAGAGACCTCGGGCTCTGCTCCCTTCTCTGTCGTCACCTGTGTCCTTCCTCCTCGCTGGGCAGTATGTTAATGCTGTCCTAGGAATATGTTTCTATTCACACGTGATGCCAATACTATTATCTGCCAATACTAACTAGTCTTGTCGTCATCCTTCCTGAGCCCAGCCTTGCCAGGACCGTCCCTGCAAAGCCTGGAACCATTGCGGGACTGCCCCTGAGACTTACCTGCTCTTGTAGCCCGCTCGCCAGCCACGTGCCTCTGGAAGCCAGCGTGGGATTGAGAGCTGTACTAGGGGAAGGGGACAGGGAAGGACGAGCCAGCTCACAGGGAAGCATCTGCCAGGGGTGGAAATCCCGTAGGAACACTTGGGATCAGATGCGTCGGGAAGCTGAGATTTAGCACTAGTGATGCTCAGCTTACCTGATAGATGATCCCTGTTACTCCATCTTCTTCCTTCCCACTATGTGGGTTTTTTTGCTCACCAAGTTCAAATTGTCTTTCAAACGGAGATCGCCTTGGGGACCAGACAGGCTGGGCACCTCCCAGGACTTGGGAGTCCTTGCTGAGGACCACAGTGCCCACACCAGTGGTGGCCACTACATTGCTCCAAGTTGAGTCTTGCATTAAATCTAGTTCCAGAGCTCTACCTTCTGCCAAGCATAGGCTTACCTGAGACACTAACTACTAATTGTGTCCTTCCCCTTCTGCCACTTCAATTTCTGAGCTGCTGTCAGGTGAGGCATCTTTTAAAATAAGTTATTTCCATCCAGTCTGCTGTAATGCACAGCTTTCCAAGAGAGGAACGAGTGCTGAACTTTATTTTTCTTACAACGGCTCCTCAGAGCCCTGGATAAGATCAAAACCTGGCTCTTTTGGGCTATGTGCTTCACAGGTGTGGTACGTGTCCTGCAGAGCCCACAAGCAGAATAACTGAGCCATCTTTTGTGGAGAAAAGCTAAAGCACAAGGGGATAAGGTGACTTTTCTATGAGTTTGAACACAATCCGTCCCAGGGATGCCACAGGTGCTCGTGTAAGACATGCAAACTCCCTGCGTTTGCGTCTCCCAGGGACCCAGCTAGCAAAGAGGGAAAGTCAGGCTGTTTTTAGCAGCGCACATGCTTTCCCAGAAAGCCAGAAGGCCTTGCTGCCTATCTGTGCCACTCCTGTTATCGTGAATGTCAAGCACTTTACAAACAGAGGTATTAAATGTCAGATCCTGTCTCTTACAAGCCCTGCTTGTAATTTGAATGCTCAGACATGCTCGGTGGTCATCTCATTCCCGTTTTCTTCCTCTGATAAGCAGCGTCCCTTGTACCACTGTGTTTTGAGGCGAGACCACAAAGCAGTGCTCTTTACTCTCTGGACCTTCATCCCAACGCCTTCATCCTCCCTCCCTGATGTCTGAAAATACTTAGGATCAGCTCTCCGCCTGGCCCTCTGCTTTAGGAGGGGTAACATGCATTTTGGGTGAGATGTTCACATCCTGGTGACTCTGGTATCTCTCCCTGTGCTGGTCCCTTTAATCATCAGACCCAAGCCTTCCCTTGCAGCTGTGTCCAAGTGAGAGCTCCTCTCCTTAAAAGCTCCAGGCTCCAGCCTAGGCATGGTTGCTCCAGGATTTCTTGCATGGTTTTGGCCTTGCTTTTCTCTTGGGTAAGTGAGATGAGGCATGCTGCATCCCTCTCCTGCATCTCATACTGTGAACTCTCTTGTGGCTTCTCTCCTTCTTCCTGTTTTTCCTCTCATTTCTCTGTATTTGCTGTTATTTTGGATAACAACACTGTTCAGGGTGGCCTAGCAGTGGTCTGGTTTGTGCCCTTAGGGAGATAACAAGGCTTTCCCATTCCTATGTCATTGCTTTCCCCTTGGTGTACACCCAGGTACTGTTCCAGTCCCTTTTCCCAGACCTGGCAGTAGGAACAGCCACCGTGGCTGCCAGCTCTCTGGTTGCTTGTCCTTGATGTAAAAGCTTTTCCCTAGGAACAAAGAACGTGCCAACTCCAAGTGCATGGGTGACATAAAATGCTAAGCTATATTCCACTTGGTGCCTTTGAGATGGGGTTTCTCATTTGCACTGTGGCATTGACACAGTAAAATAATACATAAAATACACATAATAAATTAAAGCAAATACTGCATGCCAGTGCCCAGAAATTTGGAACTTGCTGCATGCTCAGTGCAGGCTAACAAGATGCATTTTAATAATTACAAATGAACCTGTGGCCAAAAGAGCCTTTACTGAGCACACCTGTAATGAATGCTGATGCTGCCGTTCCCCACAGAATGCTGATAATCACATTTGCTAGTGCATTAGAGCTGATTTAGGGGTAAACAATAGCTTCCATCTGAATTTGTTTTACAACCTATTGACTGTACCAGGTAGCTTTCTCTATTATTGAAATATTTGTAAATATTTCACCAGGCCTTCACGCTGCAGTTGTGTTTGTTTTGTGGTTTTTTTTAAAAAATTATTTATTTATTGTGAATTGACAACAATTGTGTTCACCCTCCATATAACCCAAGGAGCTTATGGTTGTTTCCCCCCCTCTCCACCCTTTGTTAGAATAATTGTTCCTCCCACAGTGACTGCCGCATGGTTTGTAAGCTTATTTCAGGCTCAACTGTGGGGATTAGTGATAACACTGCCTATTGTACGAAGGTTCATATTATTTCAAATTGGAACTAGAACAAAAGCAATTCAATTCCAGTTCCTTGCTGTATGGGTAAAATAGCATTTGCCGACACTGTCCAGGAAATACAAGGTAAGGGCTGAGTTTCTGCCTTCCTTGAGGCTGGTGAAGGGAATTAAATACAGCTCGGCAGCACCAGGGCTTGGCCAGGAGGGGAGACTGGCTTTTCCTTGGGTTGCCCCCCTTCGTGATGGTTGTTCTTAATGCCCTGTTAAGCTCTCCTGTTGACCTATAGATCTCCAAGTAGTTGGTGCAGCAGGAAGGGGAGATGGTGTTGCAGGGGAAAGGCTTGGGTTTTAATTCCTCTTTCTGGCTTGCTAAAAACTTCCAGAACAGTAGGGTCTTGGGGGCAACTCAAGAGGTCCACACCATCAGCTAAGAGGGGGACTAGGGTGGTCACAGCTGGTTTCACGCCATGACTCTGCTGTAGCCGGGCTTCTGTGAAGTCAAAGGCAGGGAGCCCGAGCTGGCAGCCCCTTCCCCTTTCTGCGTGGCCAGTAATGTGAGCCCAGGTCTCCAGCAGGTAGCCCATAAGGGGTGTGTGTATAGATAGATATATATATGCTTTAAGTCAGGCTAACACCAGGAATGCTTGCAAGAACATACTAGATAGAGTTTGTGTCCTCCTCTTGGTGCACGTAGAGCTGGTGTCCTTGGGCAGTGGGTGCCTCTTGGGAGACTTCTCCCTGGTCTGGTTAGAGCAAAAGAGCTTGTGGCAGGGCTGCGAGGTTGTACCATCGCTTGTGGGGTGGAAGGCTGAGAATGCGAGGAGGTCCTAGGCTGGCATGGCAACTCTTGGACTTCTCCATTGGGAGTATGCAACCCTCTAATCCCTGGCAATTCGTGTCTTTGCTCTTCATGTTTCATTTTGACTTGTGATTCAAGGGATGAAGGAAAGATGTTGCCATCTCTACTTCCATGGAGCTTCTACAGCCATTGATGTTCTTACTAGAATATTTTTGACAGCAACGTTCAACCCTCTGCTCAGCTCTCCCTGTACCCCGTCCCCAACCCGCCCAGGCCTCCAAGTCCTGCACTCCATACGCCCTGCATGGTGATGCTGACTTCTCCTTAGGGCTGGGAGATGCCCAGTGTCACCTGCCCTGGCCACCACTGGCCATCTGCCCATCATCCTCCTCTCCTACCCCAGCAGCAAAAGGAGCAGAGAGCGTGGGGTGTGCGTGGGGGGCGGTGAGAACCTCCGGATACACAAAAGCTGGAGGAACCACCGGCAGCTGTAACCCTGGCAACTGTGTCTCAGGATTTGAATGTAATTATACCTCAAACGTGATAAACACTCTGAAGGACTCCTTATGTGGAGATCATACTAAACAAGTCTTTGAAATTACCCTCATCAAATATTGATAGAGGGAGAGTTTTTAAAAAAAAGAGGGAGAAAAGGCGAATTCTTGCTCCTGCCCACGGGCCCAGGGTTAAGGAGGATCTGTTGGTTTATCACATGGTGCAAGGCCCACAGAGAGCTCCGGCATACAGCAAAATTAAAAGTGGGGGCAGGGGGAATAAGAGAAATAAAACTATCAGGTGAGGCAAAGCCGTATCGATTGGCATTTTGTTTTATGTTTGGCATGCAGGAAAGCTATCCCAATAAACACCATTTATCTTGCCCAGCCAAGGCAGCAAAGGTTTAATTGCTGGGGTGGAGAGGGGAGCGGGTGGGGCAGAAGGGGTGTTTCTGAGGGTCCATCAGGGTGGAGGGTTGTGTTGGTCAGCAGAGCACTGAAGGTAGTGGGATCTACTCCCACCTTTGGGTTTGGACACCGCAGGCAGAGTGTTTTCCATAGGGAAAGCACGTTGCAGTCCCAGGTTGTTCCCAGCGCCTGCGGAGCAGGAGCGTGGGAGGCATCCCTGGGAGCAGTGGCTTGGTGCCGCAGCCGTGTCGTGTGGGGATGTTCCAGCACTCACTTCTCCTTGCCGGTGCTCATGTCCTGCCAGTACCCTCTGTCCTTGGAAGAAGTTCACTGGGGAGCTTCCCCGGCTCTGGTGGCCTTGGAAGGGAGGGAGCTGGACTGCGCTGCTCCATTTCCACCCTTCCCTTAAGCCTGGTAGGTGTGAGGGGTGTGCTTCTTAAAACCCACGAGTTGTGTTGGGACTGGCTGTTGTGCTGAGCAGATGCCCTGCCAAATGCTTAGAGGAGGTTTAGTGAGCATAGGAGCTTCTTGTCTCTTGACTGATCTCCCAACAACACGTGGGACCCAGAACAAAGCAGGCAAAGAGCCACCCTGCACAGAAAAAGGGAACAGCTAAAACTTCATCAAAACGGAGGCTCTGGGGATGTGGAGGAGGAGTAGAGGAGAGGTAAACAGCTCTTCACTCTGTCTCTGCAGGCAATTGAGTGTCAGGAGAGAGTGCTAACTTTGTTGAATTGCTGGTTGTGAGGTACTTACTGCTTTTATGAGTTTGCATTTAACACAGAGAAGAGGCAAATGGTTGAGCACGTGGAGTCCTTGCTGCAGTTTTGGTGGTTGTGAGTGTTGATTGCTTGACCATAGCTGACTGCCACCTGGACTGACAGACCCAGGAGGTAAAGGTATGCTTACCCTTTGTGCTGGGGTGGTATGGTGGTGGTGCTGATGCCCTGTGTTGCTTTCACTCAGTAAGTGTTTGCAGAGCAAACCTGAACAACGGAGAAAGAGGCAGCAGCTGACATCTTGATGGGATGCATCAGTGGAGCAGTGGCCAGTGTTGTGGCCAGGGATGACTGGAAGTGCAGCCAGAGAAAAAATGGGGTGCTTCAGCATTTTAGTATGAATGACGGAGGCATGATGCCTCCCGAACCCTAACCAGATTCACAGAATCACAGAATGGTTGGGTTGGAAGGGACCTTTAAGCCCATCTTGTTCCAACCCCCCTGCCATGGACAGGGACACCTCCCACCAGACCAGGTTGCTCACAGCCCCATCCAACCTGGCCTTGAACACTTCCAGGGAAGGGCCAGCCACAGCTTCTCTGGGCAACCTGGTCCAGTGCCTCACCACCCTCACAGTGAAGAATTTCTTCCTAATATCTCACCTAAACCTTCCCTCTCCCAGTTTAAAGCCATTGCCTCATGTCCTGTCGCTACCTGCCCTTGTAAAAAGCCCCTCCCCAGCTTTCTTGTAGGCCTCTTTAGGTACTGGAAGGCTGCTCTAAGGTCTGCCCAGAGCCTTCTCTTCTCCAGGCTGAACAACCCCAACTCTCTCAGTCTGTCCTCACAGGAGAGGTGCTCCAGCCCCTGGATCATCTCTGTGGACTCTTCTCCTCTGGACTTGCCCCAACACGTCCATGTCCTTCCTGTGCTGAGGACCCCCGAGCTGAAGGCAGTACTGCAGGGGGGGTCTCACCAGAGCAGAGGGGCAGAATCCCCTCCCTTGACCTGCTGGTCATGCTGCTTTGGATGCAGCCCAGGACATGGTTGGCACATTGCCATGTCATGTCCAGCTCTTCATCTACCAGTACCCTCAAGTCCTTTTCCTAAGAACAGTTTGGCGGAGAGCTGTACATCCCTGGTGGCATCACCACCACCCCACCCCTAGAGCATCACTGTTTGTCCAGGCTTGGCTAAACCTGCACTTCAAACCATCTCTTGGCACTCTCAGAAGGGACCTGGCAGACATCTTCTGAGCCAGAAAACCACTTTTCAGCTCCAGCCACCCAGATCTGCAAGGTCAATCTGATGCCAAGAGACGTGCCAGGATAGATGAAGGTTTTATAGCCTGTGACCAAACAGAAGCGGCAGGCAGCTGAGACCCATACTACGTGCCCATGGTTCTGGTGTCCCTAACTCCGTGCCAGGGCAAACGTGCAACCAGCTCTGTTTGCTGGCAACAGCGGGCAAAGCAATGATGCACAAACACTGGAGCCTTATCAAGCACTGCTGGCTATTTTACAGGCTGCTTACAAACAGTTGGAAACCTCTGTAATGCCAGCACTGAGTATTAGTTACTGTTGATGTAGCTAGGAGAGGAAATAAGGGGGAACTGCATCTCTAAAGGGTTTTGCCTGGGTTGTTGGGGTTGCTGGTACAGCACAGAGGGCGGCTTTATGTAGCACGAGTCAGCTGTGACTCAGGCTTGGAAAGCAGTAGGTCTGTTAGACTCCTTGGTGCTGGGAGATGATTGCAGAGCAGCATGTAGTGTGTCAGAGGGGAAGAGCTGCAGGTTGTCTTCTGAGAAGTATTTTGTGAAGGATTTAAAGAAAACTGCACTAAACCTGTGGCTACTCTGCCTCCTGGGGAGCTGCTGTCTGAAGTAGTTTCCCATCCAAGAACAGACTGGGATGGCTCCTGTATAGTGTGTGACGGTGATCACTTGCCGTTAGCTGGAACAGTGAAGAGGGGTCTGGACAACATTTTCTATCTGAAGGCTTTGAGGAGGGATCCAGATGGTGCCTGCATCTCTTGTTTATTGGGGTGAAAACAAATAAATAAAAATAATAATAAAAAAATTCTCATCTTCCTTTCCCACTGAAAATTACCATGATTTCCCCTTTCTGGAGCCTTTGGAAGGGATGAAAGAAGTTGGGTTCCTACGCAGCACCCCTGGAAAATGCTCCTACTGTTGGCAGAAGATGTCAATGGTTGTGCAGATCCTTTTGAAAGGAGAGTTGCTGCATCATGGAGCCATGAGAGATGAGAGCAGGAGAGCAGATGTGGATGAACGTCACCCAGGGTGTGTGCAAAGAGGAGATATCCACTGAGGTTAAAAACAAAGCTTTGACCTTTTGTAAGAGATGTCGGTGTGAGGTGGCTGGGGGGCAGTGAATCATTTAACAGAACAGCTGAATTCTTGGGCTGAGCCAGGCAAAGAATATCCCAGCAGAGGAGCTGCACCTCCCAAGAAGGCTCCCAGAGTTCACGCTTAGATGGTTCCTTTAAAGGTTTATTCTCACTGGCAGCATCTGGAAAGAAACCTGGAGTGCTCAAAGGGAATTCAACCCACTACAAAGTGTCTTCACATTTGCGGGGTTTTTTTTGGTATTTTCTTTTTTAAAATGTTAAAACTTGCTCTTATTCATTTTTTTTGAGGGGGGGAAAAAAACCAAAATCCCAACCCTCCAAGCTTGCCTCCTCGCGCAGAGGCGCAAAGAGTGTGCCGTTCCCGGAGTCAGTAGCAGGGTAGACTGTGCTTCCTCCTCCTCCAAGGTGGCAGAATAAAGAGCTCCTGCAGTCATCTTTTTTTTTTTAAGAGTTGCATTGTTAGAAACCTTCCTTAGGGAAATCCAGGGAGCATAATTGCTCTGGTCTGACTCTGCCCGCTGAGCTGCTTGAATTAAGTGGGTGTTTTGGCATCCTGAGCGGAGCCTTGTGGGAAGTGACCTTCGCCTTCTGCCGCTGCACTCTGCAACCTGCCGCTAATTAGGATGGAGAGAGCCCTCCTTTGTTTTCAAATACTAGTTTACCTCTGTCTTAGCTTTCTGCCGGGAGCTGCCCGGTGTGACTTGGTGCATAATGAACGGGGCACAGCAGATGGTAATGCTCCGGCGCTGCGGAACGCCACTTTTAACACCACGAAGCTGAACGGGAGGGAGAGGCCGGGCTTTGAGCTGCTTGCTGAGTCTGTTCACGGCAAAGCCTCTCATTAGCCAGCGTCAGGATTAACATCTGAAATGATGCTTTGTTTAAAAAAAAAAAATCACTTCCACAGCTGCTTTCATTCAGTATTTGCAAACTTGGGAGGCCAGGATGAGGAGGTGTGTTAGTGACATCAATGCAAGGGGCACTGTTGAAGTCTGCAGAGATGTGCAGGGTTTGGGGCAGGTGTCAGGCTGGTCCATGGTCCCTTGAAAGAGACAGGCTCTGCCTGCTCTTGGGACCATTTACGCAGGTCATCTCACCTCTGTAATGGTCTG
This sequence comes from Cariama cristata, assembly GCF_000690535.1. NCBI lineage: Eukaryota > Metazoa > Chordata > Aves > Cariamiformes > Cariamidae > Cariama > Cariama cristata. Next base: position 24,633 of record NW_009632659.1, read on the forward strand.
AGAATTGCCTTGGCTCTGGGCGCTCGTAAAAGGGCAATGAGGAATTCCTGCCTTTTGGAAAGCCCCTTATTTCTAATCTTAAAAAAAAGGGACAAAGATGAAGTTTTCCAAGGTAAAACTTTGCACCACCTCTGCAGGAGAAACTGGAATATGGGACACTTACAGGGTTTAAGCCAAATTTGCTCTTAAAGAGGATTAGTTAAACTGTTTAAATTTCTGTGTGAACGCCCCCATTCAAATGTAATCTGGCTTATCATAATTTGCTTTGGAAATGAGTTTGGTAAACCCAATCAATGTCACTTCAATTCTTAATAAGAGCAACCTGTAGGGATTTGCTAACTTTGAAGTAATCCGCTTTAAATTCACACCTTCAGCTAATTTGTCCAAACTTCACCTAGTGCTCCTTTGTGAGGTAGCCGTTAGCCACACCTGGTGACAGGCAAATGTGCCCATAAGGAACCCGATAGATTTATTTGGATGTGTGACAAACCTCTGCCCACACTCTAGAAATATTCAGATCCCAATTCTTCTGAGACATCTTGGATCGAGTAGATCCACCCGAAAAAGCGTCAGGTACATGAATTAGCTGAGCAGTAGGCAGGAGATGTGGGCTCCAGACAGGTCAGCTCCCAGGAGGACATCGATGCGATGCGAAAATACATCTTTAGGCAGCGGCTGCTGCTATTGCAAACCGTGTCGCAGCCTACTAGCACATGTAGCTCACCCCTTGGAGACCTGTGGTCCTGGAGGGCAGGAGCTCAGTGAAGTGAGAGTTTGGAGACAATACATGGTGGGCTGAAAAAGCAGCTCCCAACCTCTCAATGGGCAGAGGCCAGCCTCTGGCTGCCTCTTGGTGACCAAGGGGGGTGATCTGATGTGGCCAGCACAGGAGCATCTGAGAGAAGGAGCGGTCAACCTCTCAGCCTTGGCATGTGGTGGTCGTTGGGAGCAAGCCTATGGCAACCTCTGCTCTTCCCAAAAACCAGGAGGTAGAAGACTTCAGGTTGTAGGCAGGGTGCTGTGGGCTTGTTGTCATGTCCAAAGGCTCTGGACATGCCCCTGAGCAAACAGCTGGCATGCTCCATCGAGCAGAGGACACTTCTGTGCAAAATGTTGCTCCTCATGCAAACCTGCTCTTACTTAACTGTAGGATTTCCTCAAAATAGGAACATGGTACCCTCCTAGGCCTCGCAGTGCTGGGGAGCAGAAAGAGGACAGAGCGGAGTGTGTGTTGTCCTGGGATCAGCCAGGGGCTAAGACCACCCTTTGGTGCATGCTATGGCAGGGATCCGGTCCCTCCTGGGCACAGCTCTCGGCTCTTGTGCCCTGAAGCAATGGGGAGAGCTGGGATGTGTCAGGCAGTTGAGCAGGCGCTCAGCGGAGTGTGATGTGCTGGAGAAGGTGGTGTAGAGACTAAGCAATCCACCCTGCGGGGACCTCGGGACTGGCATGCCAAGTCAGCCCAACCTCGGCACCATCCTGCAGCATGGTGTTGCCCAGGCTTACAGGGTCTTAGGAAGTTGGCTCTGTTGCCGTGCTGGCCAGGGGCTGGCTGCCTGCCTTTGGGCAGAGCTGTTTGCATGGAGCAGAGCAGATGCTCAGACGGTGTCTGCATGGAACTGGCTCCAAGCTAACAACCGCAGGAATGACTGTTCTGCTCTGGATGGGAGCCGGCTCTGCAAGAGCTAGCTCAGCTACTTCTGACCTGCTTTGGCAGCCCCCAGCCTGGGTAATTTCCCCACAGCAGATGGAGAGGTGACCATGCTGCAACCTATGCCGGGTGCTCCTGTTGTTCCCTGTTCTCTAAGCTGCACCCAGGGAGTGAGGGCTGATGGAGGCATCCTCCCCTCCTGCTGCGTGAGTTCTACCTGGCGTGAGCTTTCTAGGAATTGCCACTCCGCAAGGAAAGTGCTTGGCAGAGCAGGGAGCGGGCCTGCCTACCTGCCACCTCTTTTGCTCATCGCCAGTTTTCCTTGTGTCTCTAGATACCACCGAGAGATATTGAAGCTTGGATAGAAGCGCCGAGTTGGCAACTTTTAATATTGCTGAAACATAATCAGCTTTTGCTTCTACAGCAATTAGCATGTTATTACCCATAATGTTTTGCATGGCAATTTTGTTGTAAACATTTGTACTAATTCACCATAACCTAATTATTTTTATGACATGTAATTATGAAATATTTTTGGAGGAGGAATGGCTTAATTTTCTATTTATGCCATTATTTCCTGGAAGTGTCAGATATTTTTAACACTGGGAAATAGCATCTCCCCCCTTCCCCAATTAGACTTTTCTATTTACTGCCTCAACTTGCCTGGATAGCGCGGTAGCTGGGACCAGGTTCTTATGGAGATGTGTGATGGATTCCAGGAGAGACTAATTGAGCTGCGATTTGTGGTAGCATGATACTTAAATGGAGGAACATAACAGGTGGTTTTCTTCGCTGCTCAGTGGGTAGATGTGATGAGTCCCAGTTACAGCATCTGCCATAATGTCCCCTTCCGAAGTGTTTAAGGAGAGTGATGTAGTGAAGCTGTTGCCTTAGGACCATGTCTTTCAGGAATGGAGCCACCCTGAACTCGGAGGCAGGACTTCTTGAGGGAGGTGCTGGTGGGTTTTTCCCTCAATAACCTATTGCTCAGACCTTGTATCTGGGAGGGCTGGCATCCCTGGACCAGAACAACCGAGAGACTCCCAAGCCCACCCTGTCTTCTAGCTTGATGTGATCGCATCAGTGTGCTAAGAGGATGGGGATGCAGGGTACCAGTAGGTACCAGGTAGGGATGCCTCAAGAGTGAGGAGAAACCTCTGGGCTCTGGTTCAGGCTCCAAAGAAAAAAGATCCTGAACCTAAGCTACAGAGGCAAATACAAAATTAGTGCATGGAGCCACAGCAGTGAGGAACCTAGCCTTTAGGGAACACTGCGGGATGATGTGAGAGGTGGTTTTTGAATTCCTGCAGGCAGGGAAGGAAACTTAATTTGTCGTACCTGCTCCCTGCACGAATTCTGCTCGCTTCGTTACTGCAGCGGGCAGGGAGCTGCTCGCCCTGCTTCAAAAGGTTGCAGCGGCAATCGAGCGGGTGTGTGTTGCTTGTGCTCAACCAACGTTTAATGGCAAGAGGCCTTCCTTAATCTCATTCATGGAGGCACCCTATAGAAAATGTTCAGAATTCAGGTTCAATCTTAACAAGTATGAAACTTGGCAGGCTGAAAGGCTTGTATATCTTGTCTGATCTCCTGTCTGGAGAGGTCTCAAAACAGAGCCATGTGTAGCACACTGACATCCTAGAAGAATTTCTGAAAAAAAGGCATTTTTAGATGACTGTATGTCATATAAATGAGATTTATTTCAATGCCTGTCATGATAGTTGAAGCAGTAACTAATTCAGTAATTGCTAACCCTACGGTCGCATAAGCTCTGAATGTTTAACTCTGAGCTACATTTATACAGCAACTTTTGGGTAATATAGTCAATCCTCTGCCCATTTTTATATCTCCTGGTTGGCATACACATAGCTGTACAGTGTGTTAGCCGTGCTGAGCATGGCGAGTGTTGCGTGCAGGCTGCTGTCTCAGAAGTTGCCTAAAATTATCTGTTAATCATGTGTTACTGATGAGGACCGTGGAAATTGGGTTAAGAAAAACTCACTGGCTTTTTAAAATCATTCTCAATGCTGGATATTAGTGTGAAGTCACACATCCAGAAAGTCTACAAGTAATCAGAGGTGCAGATCTGAAATGATACAGTGATTTTTGTGACTGCAAGACCTGAGAATTGAAGTGGGCTCTTACAGGAGGAATTTTAGCAGCTCTTTGCCCTCCCTGAATACCAACAGCCTTCCCCAAACTCGCTCAAAAGTAACTTGTCCAACAACCCTTCTTAAATGAGGTTGCTTTGTTCTTTGAGTTATTCATTGCCTGTGAGAAAAGAGAAGGTGACTTGCAAAGTTCTTTCACCTCCAAACCCCAGTGTTATCCTTGATCTTTCTGCAGAAGTAATGAATCGAGATTGTGTAAAGACTATCTTACGAAATATCTTGAAAATGAAGTGAACTCTGGACTGAGTTGTGATCCAGCTGATGCTGCTGTGGAGGTTTCCCTTAGCAGAAGTTGAGTATTTTGTGCCCAACTATTGCTGTGATTTCTTTTTTCAGGGATTATGCAACAACAAGGTTATTCCGTACATCAACAAACAGTTAAAAATGTGTCAAAACTTGATATCATGTTTGATGACTATCAACTGCGCTCCCTTAAGGGTACTACCATTAAGCATCCTGGTCAGGGATTTTGAGAAGGAGTCAAGGATATCTAGAAGGTCCCAAGCAGCTGGCAATCATTTCCCCATCGCACTGATAACATGGAGGATCACTTTTGTACGTGGTGAGTTTTCTGCATGGGATCTGTAAGCAGTTAGCAGGATGAGTGCAGTTGCAATTCATCAAAGTCAGTCCGTCCTGCTATTTTAATATATACAGGGAGTTGGGTCTTGCAACTGGGTGGGAGCAAACAGAAGGGTATTTCTATATTTCCAAGGTATTTGGTAAAGATCAGACTGTTTGGCCTAATCTAATACTGTGGAGGTCAGGAAATTGGAAATGGCAGTTCATTGCAATGGCGAAGTTTCCTAGCTTATAACTGGAAATAACGCAGTCAAGAGGTCTCTGATATACTTTGGTACTCTAGGAGATATCTATCGGGTTGTGTCACTGCTTTGTTTTTTCGCAGGAATAGGTAAAATAAAAAAAAAAAAGAGGAGGCAAAGACAAGGGGCACCTCTTGTATATCAAGAATCTTATGAAAAATCCATCCCTTATCACTGCTGGAGGTCTTATGAAGACCGAGTTAACTGTCTGTAAGACCACATGAGCCAGATCGTATTTGTGAGAGCAGCCAGATCAGTATCATCTACTCATAAAAACATCCCGAAATATTCCACCTGCTTCAACTTCACTGGCAGAGCATGTTCACCTCTGCCTCTAATGTAACCCGCTGTGCTGCATGCTTTATATATGTGTGAAAAAAATACTTTATTAACATAGATTATGTGCGGGGTGGGGGGGGAGGAGGAGACAGGCAGCCTGCGACAGGCGATCTTCTTGAAGCATCTGTCTTAGAGTACTTGTCAAAACAGATTTTAAAATGACTTTTAAAGGTCATGCAAGTGTCAGAGGGTTAGTCTACGGTCTACCCATCTGTGTCAGCACGGTGGCGAAGGAAACCATGTGCAGGGCTGACAGGTATCTGAACACCCCAAAGCCAAATGTGTGTGATCTCAGACCGGCCATGAATTTCTTTTATTTGCTGTGATTACGCCTGAAATGTGCTTGTGGGTTTTGTAGCGCCAGGATGTTGAGGGAGCATCGCAGGAGCCGACAGATGGGCTCGTATGTATACGGGAAGGTGGCTGGGACGTAAGTGTTCCAAATTTATGGTGGCCATAAAGACCTGTGGAAATGATTGATTCTGCTCGTTGCTCACGCAGATAATGACAGGTTTTAGAATAAAACAGTAACTGATAGCCTCTGAGCTGGGAATTAAATTTCTCCTTCCATGATGTCATCATGATGTCATACTTTATTGCCTATAATTTTAAAATCTATCTGGGCCTGTGGCTGTTGTCACTGTGCTGGGCTTCATGTGCATAACATCACACACAGTGTCAGCTCCAGTCTCTGTTGACAGCGCGTTTCTAATTGTGATTTAAAGTGCTTTCCTGTCTTGATGGGGGAAGTTACAGCTTTCTGGGGGCATATTGTGTTCTCGGCCAACTGCTGCTGCTGCTGAGGAGGGAGCGTAATTTGGAAGGGTCTTCGGAGGGCAGTGAGTGTAGTTCTCAGATGCTGAGTATTCGGAAAAATATGGGGTTTGTGGCCTAGATGATCACCGTCAGGGTGAGAATGATTGTTAGGGAATGAAAGGGTGATTGACACATGTAATCCTTGCATCCTTTGCCTCCTCTCTCCCAAAGGAATATTGAACTGATGTTCTCTAAGGACAAATAGGAAGGAGAGGAAATATAGGCCAAGACTTATGCATGGCCAGGTTGGTTGGTGGATCTTCATGGTTCTCATTGGAACATACCTTCTGCTCAAATGAGGAATCTGTGAATAAAAAAGACCCCAGGTGATAAGTGATGGGCCTCTTAATTTTAATAAGAACTTTTTTCCTCCTGTCCCAGGGAAGTGTGTCTTGGCTCTTCCAGCCAAGGATGAGGAAAGGGAAGACCCATGGCTCTTAGACCTAAGAAAAGGTGCTCCCAAGGGCAGGTGGAACAGGTTTGGGTGTAGACTGCTGCGATTTAGTGAACAATTCAGGTTGGTATTTGGTTCCCATGGAGATAAGCGTGGTTTTTAACCATGATAGATGGAGGGATGGGGGTACAGCAGGGGGTTGTAATCCTGTCTTCCCAAGGGCCGAACTTCACAGGAGAGCATGCCAGACCCTGTTCTGGTCTGAGCAGGGAGAGCTGGTGGAGAGCCCGGAGGAGATGTTTTGCCAATATACTCCAGCGCTTTTGTTTTGGAGAGGGAAGGCTGCTGGAACAGGTCTCCTGCCTGATTGCTAGCATCACCATGCCTTTCTTGTTTTCTCACCAAGTGCCTGACAGCACACGGTAGTCCTGTTCAGCCCTTTGGACTTCTATCTGTAAACCCCTGCGCTGGTTATTTTTAAGTAGAAGGATTATTTTGACACTTCTGCTATGTCTCATCCTCCCTTCAGCCTCCTCCCCAGCTGGCTGAACTGTATCTGGATTCCCTCGAACAGAAGGGTAGGCACAAGAGCAAAGCCTGTCATTTTTTTTCTGCAAAGCCTGTAGTAGCAGATTGCAGCATTTTCTGTCAGTTCATTAATTACAAGGGCATTAACTTCTGAGACTAGCAAACACTGGAAATACCAAGGTTGCTTCTTGGATGTTATGAATAACGTATTGGGTAGTTCTGAATTTGTAGAGATAGCTCAAAAGCTGCCAGCTTTACTAGGTAATACCTGGAGCTCCTTCGTGATGGGGCTCAGAGCAACGTTAATGGAAGAGCCAGTGCTTTGTTGGCCAACGCAACTCGTGCAGTATGGAAGCAGTAAAGAGTAAACGTGGGATCCGCAGTCCTGGAATGACAGGTTAAGCTTGGTGTAAATCTGCTGCTAGCATATAGGAGCAACCCTCCAAGAGTAAAGTGATATTATTTTTGGATTGTGGCAGATGCGTTGTCCCAAAACTGCACCAGGAAACCTTAGGAAGCTGACAGCAAAATTCTCACTGACGTGAGCTTAGTGTCCTTGGTGGGTGCCAGCTACTGCAGAAGGAGAAAACCAAATCAAAGACATAGCAGCAGCAGTGACACTGATTTTTTTTTTTAATTATTTTAAATTTTTTTTTTTAAAAAAGTGCCGCACTAGTGCAGCTGGCTACTTGCTCAGTGCAATGGCACCAGAGAGGAAATTCCTTCCCAGTGCTCACAGGTGATCAACTTACACATTGAAGCATGAAGTTTGATTACCCTTGTAACATTTTATTAGCTTGCATAGCTGCAAATGTTATTAATGCTCATAAAATTATCCAGTCCCTTAAAATGTCTGTTCCACTGGTGTGTGTCTCCATGACTTCCTGGGGTAGTGGATTCCAGAAGTGACTGTACTGGGTCAAGTCGTATTTTTCTTTTATTTCTCTCAAATCTGCAGCCTTTCTGTTTCCTTAAGTACCCTCTCTTTTGCTTTTAAATTAAGGTGCAGGCTAATGTGACGTTGCAAACTGGTTTTGATTGCAAACTTTACTATTTTATGGTTTTTATTTTTTAATATACTAACATATAAATACATTACATACATGTATAAGTAATGTATGTTTGTGTATATATTTTGATATGTGCATACACATGCAAGTGTGTGCATCTATATATATGTAGACACACATACACATGTGTATTTACAGTGTCACTTAAGCATCTTGTTGCGTGGTTTGGGTGCCAGCGGTTTGCTGTGGGGATCACCATCCCCCTCTACGTGCCTGTGAGGGATGCTCTGGGAGGCAGAGTAATAACAGGGAAGAAAAATGTTGCTCTGAGCCGTGTGTCAGCAGACTTCAGACACAATGGGGCCCGTGTTTCCAGACAAGCCTTTTTAGCTAATTAGCTTAGTAAAAAAAAATAAATCTATTTCTCTTCTTAAACTCCCTGCCATCCATCTACCTAATAGAGTCAAGCAGCTATATATTGTGGGGGGGGGGTATGCAATGCATCATCTATCTCCAGTATTTATCTCATTGCTCGCAGCCTGGTCTCTCCATCTCTCTGTCCACAGGAGCTGCCAGGTTGCCCATTCTGGCTGCTCCCTTCTGGCAGTGCCTGTAACGCAAATGTGCCGGAGATTTCCTCCCCTTCTGGGTTCCCACAGCAGCTCAGCCATGCTCGTGTCCTTGCTTGCCCGCTTGCGTTCCTGCAACAGACATCTAGAAAGCAGAGATCCCTGCAGCTGTTTCATCTGGGTGACCTTCTCACCTTGCTTTGTGCAACTTGTGTAGGGTCTGAACTGATCTCCACCACCACCTGCGGAGCTGGGATGGGGCTTTGGGGAAATCGAGGAGAGCTACTTTGGCTTCAGCATAACTCAGGCAGGAGGATGTGGCCCCTGAATTTTGGTTGTGTGGACAACCACTTTTAGTTGAGTGGGAACATCTCTTCTGGAAAGACATCTAAATCTCACAGTCCCATATGGCAACGATTTTCACCTACGGTCTGGTTTTGGATATTTCAAGCTCCAGCCTCTGGCAGCTGGATTGCAGTTAGCAAGATCAAAGAGCCACTAATATCAGAAATTGTTTTGTGTAAGAATGCATGGACCAGAGTCAAGTTGCTTTTTAACCTTCTTAGGAAACTAAACTGATTGAACTCCTTAAGGTTCTCACCTTAAGGCTGTTTTTTTCACACCCTAAATTATTATTGTAGCTTTTATCTGAACTCTGCATTTTTGACACTTTTTTTTGGAAGTGTGACTACAAAAACTGGACACAATGTTCTGGCCAGCACCAGGTAGCCATGTGAAACGCAACCCCCTTTATACTCCACTGGGCAGAGAAAGCGTGGTTAGCCTCAGCTTGCTGCTGGAAGCTTGTGTTTAGTCAGATGTCTACCCTGACCTTTGCTTGCTGCCTCAAACGTGGCTCGCTAAACCCTCCTCTACATCCCAGTAAAGTGCATTGCATGCCTGTGGGTTGTCAAGTACTTAGGGATGACAAACACTTGTTAAATGGGGAGCTGGTTGCTTCTTTCCTGGGCTTGTTTTTTGTTCGCAGCTCTCTAGATGTTTGAGTAGCGTGGAGTCAGCTTCCCTGGCTGGAGGAGAGGTGCTGCTGTGTTGAGTGGGTGTTTGTCTTGAATCTTTTTATTTTTTTTAAATCCGTTTACAACCTCACATTTGCTGGCATGAAATTGTTGAGCCCCTTCTCCCCATTAGTTTAGCAAGAAAACATATTTTGTACAGATTGGTGACTTGTCCTTGTCTGGAGTTAATATGCTGTTATCCTTTGCGTCTCCTGCAAATACTCTCAACCATTTTCCAATGTGTTGCTGGAAAGCCTTGAACGTTAACAGTGAGCTTCTGTGGTCCATCCCCTCATTCGTATATCTTTTAATTGTGTTGCTTGTTTTAATAATGGAAATCGAAGTGTTGGGCAACGATTTCTAAAACTGTTTAAAAACAGAGCAAATACCCAAGAAAATTCTGGAACAGAATGCTTTTGTTGGCGAGAGTTAAGGTTTAAATGTTTATTCTTCATGAGCAAAAAATATCAGGCTGTTCTGATAGAAAAATCAGGCAATTCAAATTTAAAGTGACAGCCTCTGCGTACAAATTGCGGGCTTGCAGAAATGTCAATAGGTCAGAACCAACCATTGTATTGGCATGCAAGCTTCTCCGTCATTGAAATTCATTTCTACCCTTTGCTGTAGTTAAACAAAAAACAAAACCAAACTACACCAAAAAAACCCCAACCAAACAAAAAACCTCCAAACCCACAAATGTGTGTTCCTCGTGGTGTATTATCTTGCCAGGGCTTAACCTGCTTCAGGCAGCCGCTGTCCGAGAGCCTGCCTCGCAGCTGCAAGTCCTCCTGTGTTTATTTGCTGTGTGAGTTGCCTCTCCCTGGTGCCTCCTTGCATGGACCAGAGATGCTCCACCTTCCACAACCTGTCCGGTGCAAGTAGTATGTCATTTCTTGTCCATTAAAAATAAAAAAAGCTTCAAAATCTGTATTATCTTAATTAAACACCTTTGCCATAAATACTTTGCAGCGTGCTTGATTGTGAGACATGGATGAGAGAAGCTCAATAAAATGGAGCTGTTGGGCAGCACAGATTTATCAACCGATCGACCTGCCTTCGTTAGTGCGGGTTCTTTGCTTGGCCCCCAAAGTGGGGTGGCGGCTCTCTGCTATGTCTCGCCGCAGTGCCTGTGAACATCGAACGGCAGCTTCAGAGACATTATTCTGTGCTGTGTGGATGCAAGGGGAAGACCTTGAAAACCTTTTTCTGAAAGGGAAAACAATATTCTACAGCAACTGCTTTTGACTGGCCTTCAGAGTGTTTTATAAGCAGAGTAAGGTACAGAGGATGTTGTGCCAAGAAGGACTTGCATAAATCTCCCTCCTGCTAGGATGCAACGTGAAACCCCACCACGCAGCTCTGCTTTCCCACTTGCCCTTGCCTCTGCTTCTCTGGCCGCATTTTGAAGCCGGGTGGAACAGAGATCCCAAAACACCTTTCCGGGCTCCTGCTAAGGGTCAAAGTAGTCAACGGGGTTTGCTGAATGACCAATGCTGCGGCTCTCTCAACCTCGGCACGACTCCCTCGGCACAGATGCCCAGCATTAAGTGGTAGATTTCCCGAGTGACTCGGCCTGGCTAGACCCTCTGGAAGTGGCATGAGGGAAGGTGTGTTGGCTGCCTGCAACATCTGCCGGGATCTCAGCTCTCCAGGAGCTTTGCCTTCCTGCAGAGAAGGAAGGTTACTATAGCATTCTTGGGTTTTGCAAAGTCAGGGTTGAAAGCTGGGACTTGGGTATAGGAAGTTTTTCCTAAAATAAATTAAAGTATGGGAAAGGAAGTGAAGATATGACAAGGTAGCCTTTGTTCTGCTTTGTATTCTCGCCTAGGAATAGTCTGTTCTGCTCTGCATTAATCTCTGGTTTACTGAGCAGCATTGGTGCTTAGACACCGAATCCTCAAAGGAAGCATGTGTGAAGATATTCATGGAGGTCACTTCACCCTGGATCTTTGGGGCGCGACTCACTTTTTGTGAGCAATAATTCATTACTGCTGGCAGTACCTTGATTTCCCCATCATAGCGGGCGTGCGGCACTTGGACAGCAGGAAGGAAAGCTGGGAGTTGAACCGAGCAACAACTCCTGCAACTAGAGCAGCCGTGATGAAATGGCTTCAGCAAGGAGCTGGAAAAACGACAGCCATGAGGAGCCTGGCGTCTCCTTTAGCTGTGACCTTTGTGATCCCGCGCAAAAGGTTGTGGGATGTAGATCCTTTCAAAAATAAGATCCTCTCTGAATCTAGCAACTGAGAATTAGGCGTGAGGCGGCTGGAGAGCTTGGTGCAGGCTTCAGGCTGCAGTATGTGATGGGCATCAGCAAGCTGCGTTGTTTCCTCTCTGCTGTTCTTCAGATTTGCTAGGTTTGGCAGGAATTAATGCATCTGGAAAAGGATGCTGTGGTTGAGGAGCCCAGGTCAGGTAACAGCAGGCCTGGAGGTGACTGGGTGTGCTCCGCCAGCTGTTTGACCGTCTTGCCTGCTGCCCATCATTGTGCAATTACAGTTTTGCAGATCATAACCCTGTGCTTCCAGCTGTGACGCTTCTAATTTTCAGGCCCCACTATTTGGTCCTGTGGGTGTGCTCCACCTTACGAAAATGGCCACCTAACGTGCCTGAGATGATTAGGCTGAAATTGTCACGCTGGTGAGTACGAGTTTGACCACGGCTGCTCTCTCTCCCCACCCCGGTGTCAGGCTTGCACGGCGGCTTCCTTCGCATCACTGACTTTTGCAGGACTGGGGAGAGCGGGGAATTTTTATCCTCTCCCATGCAGTTAATTAGGAAGCATTCCAGTTTGTACCGTTTGGTGGGGAATGTATCCAGGCTGTTCAGCGATGCTAGCAGAGAACAGACCTCACAAAGAAAGTAGGAATTCTTGATATTGCTACCTAATTTAGGCTGAGCTCAAATTCACCAGCCAACATGTTCTAACCTTTAAGTCTCAAGATTGCAGCCCTTACCGCAATCACGGGCACCAGTGAATGGAGAGAAAAAAAAAAAAAAAGAATATTAATCTAAGAGCAGAGAGGTTGGTCTGTCCTTGGCCTGGGATAGCTAGCTGGCTTTGTGTCAGGTGAAGGAACCTGAGCAGGACTTAGCTGGCGGAGGACACTGACTTCAGGGGGAAACAAATCGCTTGGCAGCTCCCAGT
>NW_009632660.1:0-8572 GCF_000690535.1 Cariama cristata
CCACTTGAACATCGAGCCATTGACCACAACTCTCTGAATGCGACCATCCAGCCAACTCCTAATCCACCAAGCGGTCCATCCCTCAAATCCATGTCCCTCCAATTTAGAGACAAGGATATCGTGCGGGACAGCGTCAGATGCTTTGCACAAGTCCAGGTAGATGACGTCAGTTGCTCTTCCCTTTTCCACCAACGCTGTAACCCCATCCTAGAAGGACTCAGGTACGATTTGCCCTTAGTGAAGCCATGTTGGCTGTCACCAATCACCTCCTCATTTTCCATCTGCCTTAGCACAGTTTCCAGGAAGATCTGTTCCATGATATTGCCAAGCACAGAGGTGAGACTGACTGGCCTGTAGTTCCTTGGGTCTTCCTTTTTCCCTTTTTAAAAATGGGGGTTATGTTTCCCCTTGTCCAGTCAGTGGGAACTTCACCAGACTGACACGACTATCCTCCCTAAAGAGCCTGTATCCTTCCATTCCAACACTCCAGTCGTAGGAGCCATCCCACCACGTCTCCGTGATGCCAATAAGATCATAGCCTTGCAGACGTGTGCATGTCTCCAACTCCTGTTGTTTATATCCCATGCTACGAGCGTTTGCATAGAGGCGTTTAAGTTGAGCCCCAGTGAAGCTGAGTTACTGGCTAAAGAGGGTGGGGGGTGGGTTTTTCTCGCCGTGTCCTGCTAACCTGTGATCTCTTCCCAAGCTCTGGGGATCTATTGCTGGCACTGGCCTCAAACTGGTAGGAGTGGGATGGACTGAGGTTCCCCTCCCCTGGCAACTTTAGTTTAAAGCCCTCTTCACCAGCTTGGCAAGTCTGTGACTGAAGGTGCTCTTCTCCTTCTCTGACAGATGGACTCCAAGAAAGAATAAGAAAATATTTAAACAACTGGATCTTAAAGAGTAGGATTTCAGAGCTGTGCAATTCAGGTCAAAGCCAGTCTACCCTTGGGGAAGGCATGGAAGAGACCGCAGTAGGGTAGGTGAGACACGAATCCTGTCTGGCCTTTGCTTTCAATACAGAATAAACCTAAAGCTTATTTCTATTCATGATAAAATTTAAGAAAGAAGTAAAATCTGTGAAGAGACTCATTACTGAGAAGCTAATAGAATGGCTCTTGCAGCTGGCTTGTGAACCACTCCAGCTCCTTGCTCTGCCTGGTTTAGGCAGAGTCCTGGGGCTGCGTTCTGATGTAGCTGTCGTAGCAACTGCCATCAGTTCGTACTCAAACTGCCAAGCCTTGGAGGTGTGCGAGGATCAGAGGTATCTCATCACCTGTTCAGCTTGGTTTCTCTCTTGATGAGGGCCTACAGTTAAAAAAAAAAAAATAAAAATCAAGACAGCTGAAAGACTTTTGGAGTTTTATTTTACGCTTTATATATAGTTACATACACATATAGACATTATATGTAAAAACTGTAGTGTGTAGGGTACGTATAAAATTAAAAATATACATCTAAAAATCTACTTTTAATCTATATTTAACTATATTGTCCCTAACTATCTGCTGAAATTTTCATAGAGCTTGTGTTTCCAACACCACTAATGTAATGGAGCTTTAATTTGGTGTAACATTTTACTGTTTCCTAAGGAAACAAGGATTGTGCAATCACTTTCTCGCAGTCCTCTGCATCAGGTTTTGAACTACTGATCTAACTCCTGCAACATGGGAAGGAAGTTTTCTGCGAGACTTGAAGATAATTAAGTTCTTACAAGTTTCACGATGGCTGTGGCTCAGTAAAGAGGAAAAACCCAAATCAGTGCCCTGCTGAGAGGAAAGCTGTCATATGTTCTCCTTGGCAGCAATCAGCATACACATACCTCCAGGCTAAGCGCAGCAGGTGCTGTCTCCTGCCCAGAAGAGATGTCAGGAAGTACATGTGGTGGGAGAGAAGCTGAAATTATTTTGGTTGAGGGATGTGAGAGAAGTAGGACTGAAGTCTGTAGGAAATCGGGTTCCGTTACATCTGTTGGTCACAGAACAACTCATTACATTTTTTTTTTTTTTTCATTTCACCATTCATATTTCACTTTTCCAGTAATGTAATTATGGAATTCACCAAATACACAGTTTTAGAGATAATATGCCTCTGAGATGTGAAGGAGTGGGAAATTGAGAGTCTTTGTACATTATGCTTAATGCAGCTAAAGCTATTTTGCTTCATACATTTTCTTTAGAATTATTAGCTATGAACCATTTTTTGGTTTTGTTCTCTGACACTAGTCTGATTTGCAGCTTCAGAAATCTTTTCCTCTGGTCTTTGAACAGATTAGCATTAGTGCTTACTGAGATATGCTAAGCATGTCACTCCAGAAGACCATTAAAAAAAAATTAGATTTCAGTATGGAGTCCCAGTGAATTTAAATACTAAGCTATTGGTATTATTTTGAGAGCTAGTAATTTATGTTCTTATTTTCATTAATATCAATATATTTACTTACTGTATTGTGACAAAAGGATTTGAGTACTATAAACAGTTTCTAAAAACAAAGCATAAAATCAGTTCAGAAGTCTTCCTTTTATAAAATCTGGAATGGCCTTTGGGATCAAACCAACCAGAACAAAGAAAAGTGGAAAACAAAGGTCAAATAATGTGTCTTCTGCAGGAACAAAATAGCCTTTCAGAGTGGGGTAAAGTTTGTTAAATTTGTCTTCTGACAGGCAGTCAGAGATGCAGGTTCACAGCGTGGGGAGAGACGACTGCCGCGGGTGTGCTCTTGTCTTCCTTGAGTCACCGCACCGGTGTGCCAGACGGCTGAGCAGATGGCTTGTGGTCAGGTGCAGGACACAGAAAAACTGGTATTACACCTAAACAGGAATTAGCTTTAATAAAAACAGGAATACTTTGAATGGCATGTGAAGAAATAGAGCAAAGAGGATGACCTAGGAGCAAAACCAAAGGTAAATGACTTGGGAGCATAAAGGCACCCAAATTTTAGCATTATCAAGTGGAAGGAAAGATACACTGGGAAGATTATTTTGAGTAGTAGTGTGTGTTGCTTTCTTTCAGTAGCAATCACTGTGGAGAGCTAAAGATCATGTTAGACAACTCAGGAAAAATGTGTTCAATATACAATATAAAACAAACATTTGAACCATATAAAGTATGGAACAGGTTAGACACCACCTTCAAAAATATGAATAGGTAGGCATTTTAGAGAAATGTTTTGACACACAGGCTAATTATTTTACAAAGTAATTGGTTGATTAGAACAGTTCATTTTGCAGATGAAATACTTCCAAGGAAAGTATAACTGGAGAACTGCGATATGGTCAACAGAAGTTGACCATCTGTGTATAAAGTTCCACTTAATCTTTCAAATAATACTAAAAAAGAAGTGACATAGTAATAGATTATTTAAAAAGTAATTTAAAATTAATAAAAGGAAACATATTTTACTGAATAAATGATTTATTGAAGCCATCACCCCAGTATATTATATCTAAAGAGGTTCATAAAATTCCGAAGAAGAGTCAATGAGTATTCCCTGAGAGAGGATAAGAGGGATACATTTCTTTGTGTTTAATGGTATAAGCTTAGAAAAGGTTGAGGACAAAGGTGTTTATTAAGGAAATCCAAGTATTTTTCTCTTTAGTCTCCTACTTGCTGCTCTTATATAGGATATTGAGGTAGATGAAGCTAAGCTCTGGATGCCCACAGAATACATGCGATCTGTGGTACACGCCAAAATCCTGATCTGGGGATGTGTGCACACTCCACAGCCCTCATCTACTGGCCTTTTATGTTAGAGGATCTCCTTAAATACAGCACAGCTTCTTTCTAGCCTTCGTTTGAAAGGAAGCTGGTGCACCTCAAGAGGAGAGGGGGAGAAGAAAAGGGAGTAAAGAAGAGTTGTCATGCAGGTCTCATCTTAAATCAGGACATAGCTGGAGTGTGGCATGTGACGTCAACATAGTCATGAAATATGGAAAATCCTATATCTGATCTAATGCTGCAACCCATTTAATACAATTAATGATACTTGCAATCATATTTTCTGGTGCTGAGCCATATTTAATAGAGTTGAAATATCGTGCAACATGTAAACGATGAAGTGGCCTTTACGTCTTTTCCTACTTTCTTGACTCCTGAATATGACATCCTTTTGTTCTGGTTGTTTTGCACGCTCCACGTAGGCAGAGGGAGGGGGGTATGATTTGAGATTAAGGTGTTATAAGTATGTAATGTTGAAACCCATCGACATTACTTTAGGAACACTAATAATCTAAGCATAAAGGTAGTTGTGA
Source organism: Cariama cristata (assembly GCF_000690535.1). Classification (NCBI taxonomy): domain Eukaryota; kingdom Metazoa; phylum Chordata; class Aves; order Cariamiformes; family Cariamidae; genus Cariama; species Cariama cristata. The sequence continues at coordinate 4,251 of NW_009632660.1, forward strand.
AGGCTAATTAAAAATGTGCGTTATATAAATGGGCAGTAGGTGGAGAGATGGGAAATGGGTGTCTCTCTGAATGCTGTGTGCATTGGAGTAGAACCTACTGTGTTCTCTGGCTGCCCAGGGAGAGGAGAAGAGAGTGAGGAACCCACACTGAGGATTTGTAGGTTACGTTATCAAAGTGTCTGGAATGTGGACAGAGCGTTTGAAATGTGATTTTATGTGAAACTCCTCACCTTAGGTTTCATTCCTCCTTGTGCTGAATTCACTTAGAAGGAGAAATCTCTTGTCTAGCATAGGGCAAGTGACAGCCAAGAGGCATAGGCGGAGGTTTTATTATCAAATACTGGTGATAAATTTATTGGACTCTATACTTAAAATGAAATATTTTAAATATATATACAGAGAATAATATTGGTCTGAAATAAGTCTAAAAGTAAAAAAGTAAAAGGAGAGCATGATCAGATGTTGTAGAATAAAAAGACAGCAAATGATTCATGTTGCTCTCAAAAATTGCTGAAGATCAGTTTATTTGGGTTCTTCAGAATTCATTCTGCTGCAGCTAAATTCAGTGTAAATTACAGAAATTCAAAGACACTCTTCCTTGACCACTACTGTTTTCATGATTGGTGGAAAAAAAAGGAAGACACATGCTTCCAAAAAGCCTTGTCTGCATTTCAGGCTGAATGCCATGATTGCTTTTTTAAATTTTCATTGTTCTGAAGAAAGTCTTTGGTCACAAGAGAACAAATTTCCATAGGAGACTCTGAAGAGGTGCACTGCTTCTTTTAAGCAGATGGGTAGATAGCTTTTGGCAGTCTTGACAAGCTGTGACAAGCTCACAGCCTTAGAGGCAGCCTCTCTGCATCAGGTAAGATTAAAGGGACTGGAGCTGGATGCAGGCAGGATCCCTTCTGGAAGGATTACAGAGGCTTGGCAGTTTGTTTGTCCCTAACTACTGTGATCAGCTCCTACCCACTCCAAAGGCAAACATTGCCAAAATGTGTAATAAAATGTGTTCCTGTGTTTCTTCCTTTTCTTCTATGCAACTGAACACGCAGATACCAGACGAAGTCTTTGTCTCTGAAGAAGCTTCGGCAAATGCTTATTGAAGAATGTGAGTAAAGAGGAAAACACATTTCAAAATCAGATGTGGAAGACCTGGTTCAGGGTTTGAGTTCAGGTCAGACACTTGAATATTGGCCTTACATACCAGATAGGGATTTTGTAGTCATCTAGCTATTTGTTATATATTGGTTTTAAGTGTGCTTGGGTCTGCAGTGAATTTTTTTTTCCCCCGAATTAGTTCCTGTAACAGTTCTTCGTTTTACTTGATAGTCTCCCAGAAGAAAGTAGCCCCTTGGAGAATGTGTGATAATGGTGTCATACTGAGGCAAAGTTCTGGCAGGATTTCATGGATTACTTTCATAATGCTTCTACTTGATTTTCCCATTATAGGCTTAACAAAGCCAAGATTATCTTAACCTGAGCCTGTCAGTCCTGTTCAAATCCAGGTGGTTATTTTCGTGATGAAAATTAACATTTTTAAGTGCTTTGCTGGATCAGGGCCCAGATGATTGTTACCTCTTTCAAATGAGTATTTTAAAGCTTCCTTGATCATCATAATAAGGGAATTACACCAATAATTATTAATGAATAGTATTACTCTGTTAATTCCTCTGTGAATTAGAATTAGAGCCTTGGTTACAGTATTTCATAAATGCACCTTAGCAATCTTAATGCAATTTATTTACTTTCTTGCCTACTGATAATACATTTATTACTATTTCTGGTAAAGAGACATCTTTTGTGATTTGTAGGTGGACTGTTTTAATCACATGAGATTAGATAATGAATCTTCAAAACCGGCCCTGTTGAGGAAAACAAGACAGTCTCAGTTGTTTTTTAAAAATTAGCCTTTAAAAGGTAAAATCTCTTTGTTTTCAAATCTAAGAAGAAAAGCAGCAGAGACTGAGAAGTTAGGAACCTAACTAAGGATCTTTGATCTAGATCTTTGTGTCAGTAAAAAGGAGAATTAGAGAGTAAGAATGACAAGGCTAGGTAATTTTGGCAAGCTTTTCCTACTTTTCGGCAAGCATTTCTACAGCTGTTAGAGGTGAATGTTGAAGAGAAATTGTAGCACTAACCTCCTTGGTCCTTCCTGGTGACTTACGCATCGGCTTTGAAAAGTAGTCACTCCCTCTGTGTCCCTGCAGAGCTGGCTTTTCCCTCTGGTATGGTGAAGCAAACTATGCGGTCCCCGCCAGTTGCCCCTGTTCTTGCGACCACTGAGGACTGGCTGCAGATCTGCTCCGCACCCCAGGGAAGTCCCTGATCTTCTCAGGGGTCTCCTACTTACCTCGGACTGCAGGGTCCCCGCTTGCCACGCCCCACCCCAGCAGCTAACCCCTGACCGCACGGCAAGGTCCCCGCTTCAGGGGGGGATGTCCTGGGAGAGAGGCTCCCCTGGGCAGGCCGGGGGCACCACGCCAGCCTGCGGAGAAGTCACACTGGCCCTGCCGCTGAAGATGTTCAGTCCCAGAGTCCATGTCTCGGGGCAGCACAGGTGGCTGACCCAACTACTTCCTGCCCGCCGGTACAAAATATACCATGCACGTTGTTTTCACTGAGAAATAATCCTTCAAAGTACACACACGCATCCCTGAGGAGCTAGAGGTGGAGATAGAACAGATGGTGAAACCTCAGTCATCGGAGAGTTATATAGAGTTCGTTTTTGACAGACTCTGTTGTCCTTCATGCGGGATGTCCCTTACGCAGATTTTTGTCAGAACAGCGTAGTCACTGCCCATGATGCAGTACAGTATTTACTGCTTGTTGGTGCAAACCCACCTCCTCCATGCAGCCTTAGGTGGGTGTCAGCGACAAGCATTTTTGTGCCCCCCTCCGTAGCCCCTGTTAAAGTCATACTGTTTCTTTTAAAGCAACTGTGGCATTCATTGACATCTCAGCTTGTTTTTATGGAGATAGCAGATGTCTTTGTATGCTTTTGTGATAAACATAAATAATTCCTAAGAAACAAACATTTTTCCACACTTGAACAAGCTTGCAGCCCTACTGAAGTGAATAGAAACTGCCTGTAGCTCTATGGCAAAATTGGAGCCTGTTGGATAAAAAAAAGATTTTTTCAAACCCTGACCACAGTTTATAAGCTTGCGTAGGTCATTTAAATGACACTAATTTGTGCTCTACATTTATTGCAGCACAGCAGCAATTTTGTTTTATATTAGGAAATTAGAGGAAGACTCTGGTAACAGACATCTAGCAAATTCAGTGGTCCTATTGGAAAAGATTGCCAACTTTTTAAGAGGTGATAGCATATCAGTAGTCTAGAAATACCCTGGTAAGATCATAATTGAATTGTCCAGAAGATTCCTGTCCTTCTTTGTTGTTCGGACATTACTCAATCTGATAGGGACAAAACCTTTTTCATGCTTTTTGGCAGGAAGTACACTGAAAACAGGGTGAAGAGATGGAATATGGCCAATTCCACTCTTAATTTCAAGAATAACTAAATTCTTTCCTCTTTAGAGAACACTAAATAAATTTAAATATAATTCTCTAATGGATAAATTCTGTTCTTTATTTTTAAAGTTGTATGCCTGCAGTTGTCTCATTTTAAATCATCCTCATGCTTGAACAGATTAATACTTTTTATGTGAAATTTGGTGAAACTTCTATGTAATGAAACTGCTACAGAACAGGTGGGCTCTATCAATCACATTCAGTCAAATCTTAAGTGCCAGATGGTATATTTGCAATTGTATTTCAGGATCTGATCACAGATTCATTATTTGTGAGTAACCTTAGCTTCTGCTGTTGTAAGAAAGAGCTTTGTGTACAGGACGGAGACCATCACTTTTTGTAAACCCTAAAAATTATAGCCCCCAAGCATTCAATTAAGGTAACACATGAGAGTAGTATCTTCTCATATTCCTCAGAAGTTAAAATCTTCACCTGGGATAACTAGAAGGCTTGGATATTTGGTATTTTGATACAGATGTTCTTTTTATTACTGTTGCTACTTATCTTCACAGACACATTATGGTGGGTTACTGTAGATGTTCATTAAGCTATTCACTGCAGCTTCCTTTCCTTTGAAACATGCTGTGCGATTTTCTGTCAAAGAACTAGTCTCTCTTGCTTGTTAATACTTTAACTGTAAAATAAATAAATAAAGGGTAACTTCTATAAACTCAGAGGCCCAAACAGTTAATTTTCAGTTATTTACCTGATTAGATAGAGAAGAGAGCTATAAAAAGGCAGTATTGCAACTGCTTCCCTGCCCTCCCCCCCCCCCCGCACGTTTT
>NW_009632660.1:8603-11692 GCF_000690535.1 Cariama cristata
CTTTTAGCTGCTGTATCCCATAAGGGACAGTATTTAGTCTTATAGGGTGGTACAGCTTATATGGAACATGTCTCATATTTGTCAGGGAGCTGCTGTTAGTTTTTGCAGACCTCAGTAATTGAAAGGAGAGCTTTCTGGAAGTTTTCTTTAATTGCTCTTCATAGGAGCATCCGCACTGCAGCGAAGGTATGTGAGTGTCTCTACAAGCAGTGGAAGAATGTTGCAGTCCTTCAGCCATCTCATCATCTGCCTAAAAAAAAAGTTTGTTCTTGGAACTATGGCAGAAAAAAGAATTAACCAATGACTAGAAATACTTCATTTGCATGAAATTGCTTAGTTTTTTTTTTAAATCTGTGAAATGGTTAGCTTAATTTTTCTGTATTTAAAAAGTAGTGAACATTTACATCTGTGTAGATAAGACATATGTCTGATACTATTATTTAGATTTATTTTTCTGTTTGTTTTTTTCTTTTGATTACTACTATTCAAACCAAGTAACTGTGCAACGTTTGTCATTTGACCAAAAAGTATTATTCTTTCAGAAATAGATCACACCCATTCAAAAGTTCCCTTGATTTGTTATTTACATACTTAGAGTTTACTTATTCGGAAACAATATTCCTGCAGTATATCCATTACATGAAAACATTTCACTTTGACACTTGAAATTGAACTCGTACTTCAACAAAGATGACTAGTTTTTGTCCCAGTTAGAAATTTGGTTTTAGTAACATTGCTTTTATTTATTTTAAAACAATCAAAACAGCTTACATACCCTATGTAGTGTTTGCAACCTTTCATGTTCTGTAGTTCATATCATATGTTGCGTTTCTCACAAGGTGCTGCCTACTATTCCTTTATCTGTTCAGAGAAAGTTTTAGGCATTAGTCCGTTTATTCAGGTTCCAGCATCACTCAGTGGGAATATCCTCTTCTGTATGTGTTGGTGAAATCTGCCTTTTGCTGAAAAAAGATCTCATAAAACCCCCCAAATTTTATGTAGGATTACAGTTTGGGAAGGAGGGAGTAACTCTAAAAGCTGTGTAAACTGATTGCCTTGGTATAGGTTAGAAAACAGGAGTTAAAGGAAAGAGTTAAAGAATACTTCTTATTCCCAGTTTTAAGGAACTGACAGTCCTGGTTTGGCTTAGTTTTGGGTTTTCCCCCAAAGTGGTGAAATTTACAGATATAATTGTTTTTCCACTAAATTCTCACTGATGACTGAGAGTTTTCTGCTTCCATTCATTGCTAGGCTCTTCCCCCTGCAAGCTATGGTGCATGTTTAGAACTGCTCTTTTTGTATGATCTGTGTGTTTGCAGTTAGTAATTTCTCATAGTGCATTTCTAAGGAGAAAGTGGAGGATTAAAAACATGATTGCTCTTGGACCTGGGAATGCATGTTACCGCAGGGGAAGATCATTCCCAGGAGAACCTGAATCTCTGATTTGTTTGGGGTTTTTTGGAGGAACACAGTTGTTCAGAAGCTAAAAAGAACTGCTTTTGCCATTTGTATTTGTATGTTTATTTTCTCTCTGGTCAGATAGGACTAATGGTGTGTTTTGTGTGATGGAGCATCTGTTGATTCAGAGAACTGTGAACAAATGGAGACGACAAAGTCAAAAGCCGTGCTTTGGCAAAGAGGAAAGAGGGCTGTGTGCTGGTGGTGAGTAGCAGAGGATGGTTGTCACTGACAATGCAGGCTGTTGATGGCATAGAAGTGGGAGGCTTTCTGTTTATTTTATGTCACTTTTGCTTCTCTAGTGGCAAACTACTGATCTAAGTTGACCTGCGTTTGAAAACACTGGGTGGTGTGTTTGACATGAGGTTGAAGATTAAATACTGGCCTCCTACCTCAGTTTTCCTGTGATTTGCATGCAGCCAAATGCTGTCCCATGCTGTGTATCAGGGAACACACGAACATTTTCTTCATTCAGAAGTGTAGTGTGACATGCAGAGCTAGCAGGGAATGGAGTAAAATCAATGAAGCAAATAATGTATTTCTTCTAGCGTTCAGTGGGTTGTTGAGGGAGAAGGCACCCTTGTTTCCTCTGAAAAGTAGCTATGCAATATGCCTTCTCTGAGCAGTTTGCAGACTGAGTAGAAAACAGATAAAAGTCCAAATGTGCAGATTACAAAGTGAGCAGGAGAAAAGCCCTTCTGAGTATTGTGTACTTGTTCTAAGTATTAATTTGCTGCAGGCAATGTAAGTTGGCATCTGAAACACTTTCAGGGCACCAGTTTATTACCTGTGGCCATTAGATCTTGCTGAATCGAGACCAGGCTGTTCCCCGGGTTTCTGGAGTTGGCTGGGTACACTTCAGCAGAGTGCCCGGCTGCAGCAGGCAGAGTGGCAGAGCGGGCACGCCAGCACGAGCTATGATTTCAGTCTTTCCCTTCTGACATGTGCTACGCTCTGGAGATGTCAAGAGCGTTTAACAGATAGAAAAAATCACCACCACATTCCCCTGAAGGCAGGAGGCAAAGAAAATAAACTGTGTGACGCTGCTGCCTTGAATCCTTCTTGTTCTTCACTTTAGCCTTGACGACCTTGTTGGCTCTCAGCCCATTGCGCTACATCCAGGCTACCATTGAGTCTCTCCTGTTGTTCACCTCCACCCAGTTTTATCACACCTGTCTCCCCATGTTTGCACTTCCCTGCTTGTGGCCTTCCTCTCCTTGTTCTGCTGATGTCATTGATGTTTTTGGTTGACTCTTCAACATCACACTCTTTAAAAATCTCATAGCTTTAGACCAACCCTCACATCTCTTTTGTGCATTTCTTTTTATTGCATCCCCCTGCCGCGCCTCGCCAGCCTTCCTGGAAAATCTCATCATTTTTCGTTCCTGCTTATAGCAGATCTCAGGATCCCGAAAACACCAGAAGGCTGTGCGTCTCCTTCCCCTCCGAGGAGTTCACTCCCAGTGTTCAACCCAACTCTGAAATGGTGGAGCTGTGTAGCCTGGGATCAGATTTGTAGGAAGGCTGTGAGAAGCCTTTTCCCCCTTTCCTCTAGGAGCTACTTTTAGGGCTGGCCTTGCCAGGGACCTCGCCTGGGACCTTGCCAGGGACGTTGCCCAAGCTGTGTTTCC
>NW_009632661.1:0-67934 GCF_000690535.1 Cariama cristata
GATTCTATGATTCTATGATTCTAAGTCTTTGAAGAATGGAAAAAAAAGTCCTCATCTTAAAGCACAGTGGAAAGAGAAAAATATATTAAAAATATGAAAAATGTATTAAAAAAAAATCAAAGCATAAAGATAAAATTAGATTGGAACAATGACATGTTTTGCTTTAATTATTTTAAATTATTTAATTTGAGTTCAATCATTCTTATTGTGTTTATTTTTACTTAGGGCTCATTGACAGGAAGAAGTTATTGAAAGGTGTTTGACAATGTACAATCAAATGCCTTTGCATGTTAACTGTCACTGTGTACCCTATCAAACACTGAAACTATCTTGTCTCTTGTTTTATATTTTCCATTGTAATCAAGAATGTCTGCACAGAAGGTTACTGAATAGCTCTAAAATCTTACCTCATCACACTACAAAGTTGTATAACACTATTTAATATAAGGATTACTGTATATATACTTTGGATAGTGCAAATATGAAAAAAAAATTAGAGATAGTAAATTAATGGCTACATATTATATAATTTTTTGTGACCTTTTAATTGAATTAAATACATCAATGAAAACTATCTTAAAAACTGAGACTTTCTGAATAATTTGAAGAGCTTACATTAGACACAATATATTATCATTGCTTAGAACGAAGGAAAATAATGCACGGTCAAACTTACTAAAAGCACAAAAAGCATTTTACCTCATAGTTTGTCAAATAACCAGAAAGAGGACTAATATTGCAAATAATCCTTCTTAATTCTAGGTTTGGTTAGATGGTGAATGGTTATCTGTCTGTCATTATCTGATTCAATGTTGTCATGGTTTAACCCCAGCTGGCAACTAAGCACCACACAGTCACTTGTTCGCTCCCACCACAGTGTGATGGAGGAGGCAATCAGCAGGGTAAAAGTGAGAAACCTCATGGGTTGAGATATAGACAGTTTAACAGGTAAATCAAAAGCCGCCCTCGCAATCAAAGTAAAATAAAGAATTAATTTACTCTTTTGCATTGGCAGGCAGGTGTTCAGCCATCTCCAGGAAAACAGGGCTCCATCACACATAATGGTTACTTGGGAAGACAAACGCCATCACACCGAATGTCCTCCTCTTCCTTCTTCCCCCAGCTTTATATTACTGAGCATGATGTCATATCATATGGAATACTCCTTTCATGAGCTGGGGTCAGCTATCCCGCCTGTATCCCCTCCCAACTTCTTGGGCACCCGCAGCCTACTTCTTGGCAGGACAGCATGAGAAGCAGAAAAGGCCTTGACTTTGTGTAAGCACTTATCAGCAATAATGAAAACATCTCTGTATTATCAACATTGTTTTCATCTGAAATCCAAAATATAGTCCCATACTAGCTACTATCAAGAAAATTAACTATATCCCAGACAAAACCAGCACAGATGTGCATTCTCATTTTTATTCAGGGCTTGCACAGAATAGTTCTTTTAAAAACAAACAAAGAAACCATCCAGAAACTGCATTTGCAAGAACTTTTTGACACGGTGGCTATCTTGGCAATTTAATTTTGTGACATTTTTTCAAGTTCTTTTCACAATATTTACCTAATGCAAATAACACCCAGTTCTGGGCTCCCCAGTTCAAGAAAGACAAGGAACTGCTGGAGAGAGTCCAGCAGAGGGCAACAAAAATGATGAGGGGACTGGAGCATCTCCTTTACAAGGAAAATCTGAGAGAGCTGGGTCTGTTCAGCCTGGAGAAGAAAAGATTGAGAGGAGATCAGATCAATTCTTATAAATACCTTAAGGGTGGGTGTCAAGAGGATGGGACCAGAGTATTTTCAGTGGTGCCCAGCAACAGGTTAAGGGGCAATGGGCACAAACTGAAACTCAGGAGGTTTCATCTTAATATGAAGAACGACTATACTTTGAGAGTGTCAGACCACTGGAACAGGCTGCCCAGAGAGGTTGTGGGGTCTCCTTCTCTGGAGATATTCAAAACCCACTTGGACGCGATCTTATGCAACTTGCTGTAGGTGACCCTGCTTTGGCAGGGGGGTTGGACTAGATGATCTCCAGAGGTCCCTTCCAACCCTGATGATTCTGTATGTGTGATCCTCTGTGTATGTGACAATAAAAAGAACACCATCTCAAGACAATAGTCACTAACATTAATTACGTATTATTGAGGGAAACTATGTTAAATGTTTGTTCGATTTATGACACGATGGGCTTTCTAAGCTTAAGTGAAACATTTATAATAAATAATACAAATACATTTCCAGGCTTCATGAATATTTCAGGTGACACTGACCTTGTTAAGAGCTTAAGTGGGATGTAAATTTTCAATAAGAACTGTGCAAAGTGAATTTAATTCTGTAGTAGCACAAGCTCTGTATACTACTTTGTATTACTTCTTGTAGACCACAATAATTGAAATTTTAGTTCCAGAAGTCACCTCCCAAGCTGCAGAAGTGTCCTCTACAAAAATCTTTTGTTTCTTTGGCTTTAGTACTGTAGAGAGTATTCTCCATATGTTTTAAAACCTGTCAGCTAATATTCTTCCATTTTGTCAGAAACTAGCTTATGACACATAGGGATAACATTCCTGGCAAAAATGTCTTTAATTAGGTAGTAGGAGCATGACATAAAATTGTATACAGTAGTAGGAGAGAGTATTCAAATTTACATTTGAGAAATACCAGGTCTGTCTTTCTATGCATATCTGTATGTATGTTAATTTAGTTAACTATACTGAAGTAATCTCAGTAATAAAGATAAAATAAAAAGAAAACAAAATAACAAATAAACAAAATAAAACAATGCTTTTTCTCTATAGAATCTTTTGTTTAACAGCTTCCTTAACATGCCTCAGGACTGAAACCAACAGTTGTCACAGAGACAATATAAGGTTGTGGAACAAGACTGACTTTCAGGGGGATTAACAAATAAATCAGAGGTGTAACCTATTTGGAAAAGAATAATCATAATATGGGATCTTGGTGAGTTTTATCAGACCATCTAGTAGCCCTAATTCAGTCTGTGCTATCAGAAGAGGATATTATTGTCATTGTCACCCACAGAATCCCATCTGGTAGGGACTTTTCATATTGAATTGGAGCTCCATGCAAGGAGCTGCTACATTTTGTATGTCAATAACTCTTTCTTCACTTGAACTGGCTGGGAGGTTAGGTTTACCATCAACAGGAGTTAAACAAAAATTTGGAGATATACTATAATTGTGCCAATAAGGTCTGTGCATGAGGCAGTAACACTGGGGCATTCACAGAAAACTTAATATTACAGTCCACCCTCCCTTCTGGCTGGCAAAATTTTGGTACAGGGTCACAGCTCTGCAGTCCTGTTCTATTTCTCAGTCACCCTTATAGGAACATAAGTAGAGTGCATACACATTTTCCTCACTCTTCTTTCTCCTTGCTGTGAAAGCAGCCAGAATAGGTATTTGCAGACTTCACTAACTTCCAATAAATGGGAGGGTTCAATAGTGACATTTATTAAAGTAAAAGATGATAAATTATTTTTTTAAAGCTCATTATCTGCCCTAGTAATTGTCCATTATTCCTATCCTCCATAGCTGTAACAAAAAAGAAAGCTCAGCCTGAACAGAATTATAATTGGTCATAATTTCAAGTTCATTGTACAGAATAAAGCAAAGGAGGCATTTTGATTTTTGCTCCTGGTGTGTATAACAGCCCTTCCTTTAGCATAATCTTATTTTTCCAGCTTCCAACTGTTAGAAACATTGCTGCATTTTCCATTGATGTTTCCTTTGAGTAACAAAACTCAGTAATTTAGCCAACAAAGACAGGCTGATTAGATTTATTGCACAATGATCAAAGTGCTGTCCCGATCTCTCTGGCCTTCAGATGCTGCTTTATAAAGACCAACCTTAGGGAAAATATTTTGGTTTTTCTTTTCATTATTTTGTAAATAAATTCAGCAAGTTAGAAAAATTACAAACTATTTGCATAACTTTATGTTTAGTGTCACATGAAAACAACGATTAAACATCACACAAGTAATGAGAAGCAGAAATATAGACAAATAAAAATAAAACAAGGCTTTAATCTAAAAAGAATGATGAACTTCAAAAGTGAACTGAATATGAAGAAAGAAGTCCAGAAGGAAGACATGAATATGAGAACAAGCACAAAATGGAAGACAAGCAGAATCATGGAGAGTAAAATCAATATCTGAAAGAAAATTAGCTATTAACAATACTGTATTGTCTAATTTCCTTTTTCTAAAGAGTGTTCTCTAAAGAGAAACCCTAGTACAAACATAATATGGACACAAAGAATAACGTACCACAATAGGTAAATGTCTCCTTACCATAATAAAAAATTATTAAAGAACTGTTGAGCTGACAGGCAGGAGAAAAATAACTAGAATACACAAGCACATTCATGGCAAAGCACCACTTAAAGATCCAAATAAAGTTTAGGATGATACTGTGTTAGCCATTGAATTCCGAGGGCTAGTAATTAGTTTTAAAAAAAAAATTAAAAAATAACTTTAAAACAAATACATAAATAGATACCTTGCTGGGAATATGCCTAAGTACAAAGCATGCCAGGTTATAAACTGTGAGAACAAATTTTTTTGAGGCTGCAAGCTTGGTGTAACACAGGCTTGTTCATAATGTGAGAAGATGCATGGTTATATCTATATTAGTGAGCTAATAGGGGCAGGGCACACTATCTTCCGTTTAGCTAGGTCATTTTATTTTTAGCCTGGTCCCTATTAAGTTTTTGACCCACATTAATGACGTTCACTTGAAAGGTGTTTGGGATAACACTGTTTAGGGATCATTTCCCCACAGGTGACCTCGCTTGTTCATAGTGTGAGAAGATGCATGGTTATATCTATATTAGTGAGCTAATAGGGGCAGGGCACACTATCTTCCGTTTAGCTAGGTCATTTTATTTTTAGCCTGGTCCCTATTAAGTTTTTGACCCACATTAATGACGTTCACTTGAAAGGTGTTTGGGATAACACTGTTTAGGGATCATTTCCCCACAGGTGACCTCGCTTTGGGGAAGAGGAGAGCTTGGTCCTATTGACATGGGTGTGCTGCCCCCAGACATAGAGGAGGGGCACTGTTCGTATTATCTGCTAGTATTAATGTACCTTCTAGGCATGTTTTATAGCACAGTGTAATGTTACCTGTTGTATTTAATGAGACATTTCATACTCCAGAAACAGTATAGCCTTGTTAAAGTAATGTTGCACTAACTACAGGATTAGTTCTCCGCAGCTGAACACCACGCTAATCATCTGATTATTCTTATTTTTGTATATGAGTTATCTTGTTCAGAAATAGTATGGCTATCTCTACACAGTATGGCTTCTATTAACATCACTTGTTTCTCTGCAGGTAAAAATTCTTGAAAAAATTATTGAAAAAAAAAAACATTATTCAGAGGTACTATTACTGCTGCCAGAGTCCAGACACAAAGCTTCCACGCTCTCTTGCCATTGGGCTCCTTGAACTTCCTCTTTAACTTTGATAGTAGTTTTCTAGACAATCCTCAAGGTGGGAGTCTGTGGTATGTAACTAATATACTCTCTGAGAAGTTGAACAAATTGATAAATTTCTATGTCAGCTGGTCTTCATCGCTGCTGACTGGCCATAGATTTTCAGTGAAACTGATGAAATTGTGTTAGGTTTAACCAGCATTTGCAACAAGCTGTATTAGAAACTTAGATTTGTAAGTGACTCTGTTTTGGAAATCCCGAAGAAATAGTAGAATCCGTGTTTTTCTTTGTGGTGGAAGGTAAGGCACTGACTGAGGTAGAATGACACCATGTAAGTCGTGTCAAACAATTGTTCAATCTTTCATAATATCCAGAGTAAAAAGAAGTAAAGCAATAGTGAGTTGGAAGAACAGAATGCTGAACTGTTGACCAGAGATGGACGTCTTCAGTACATATAAGACAAGAGAGGGAAGTTTCAGATAACAATTCAATACATGCCTGCAAACACTACGTACCAGTAAAAAGACACAGATTTCATGGACTAACTGCATTTTCAAATAGTTTATTTTTAAGTATGCTACATATTTTTAATTAGCTCAGAAAAATGTTTTTTTTCTTCTTAGATCACAGATATGCACATTTCTCATCTCTATGGAAAGACACTACCAGCCAAAATTGTCAGAAAGGGCCCAACAAGTATTCCCAAGGAATCCAGACATAATTTTTTTCTCATTCTTTTGTTATAAAATGTGGTTTGAAAATATTTTTCAAAACTGGAAAGGATGGTGATTGGAAACAAGATTTCTAGATCATTTAATGTATTGGGTTTGCTTGGCAAGGTTTTGGTAGCAGGGGGACTACAAGGGTGGCTTCTGCGAGAAGCTGCTAGAAGCTTCCCCTATGTCAGACAGAGCCAGTTCCAGTTGGCTCCAAGACGGACCCACTGCTGGTCAAGGCCAAGCCCATCAGTGACAGGGGTAGTGCCTCTGGGATAACATATTTAAGAAGGGGAAAAAAACTGCTGTGGAACAGCAGCTAGAGAGAGGAGTGAGAAGATGTGAGATAAACAACTCTGCAGACACCAAGGTCAGTGAAGAAGGAGGGGAAGGAGGTGCTCCAGGCACTAGAGCAGAGATTCCCTGCCAGCCCCTGGTGCAGCCCACAGTGAGGCCGGCTGTCCCCCGGCAGCCCACGGAGGCCCACGCTGGAGCAGGGAGAACAGGGTCCTGGCAGGACCTGCAGCCCTGAAGAAAGAAGAGCCCAGGCTGGAGCAGGTTTCTCTAACCATGGTTGTGATCCCACGGGGGACCCAGGCTGGGGCAGTCTGTGCCTGAAAGGCTGCACCCTGGGGAATGGACCCACGCTGGAGCCATTCGTGAAGAACTGCACCCCATGAGAAGGACTCATGTTGGATAAGTCTGTGGAGGGCTGTCTCCCGTGGGAGGGACCCCAGACTGGAGCAGGGCCAGACTGTGAGGAGTCCTTCCCCTGAGGAGGAAGGAGTGACGGAGACAAGGTGTGATGAACTTTCCCAAGCCCCATTCCCCGTCCCCTTGCACCACTTGGGAGAGGAGGTAGAGAAAATCAGTAGTAAATTTAAGCCTGGGAAGAAGGGAGGGGTGAGGGGAAGGTGTTTTAAGATTTAGTTTTTATTTCTCTTTACCTTACTTTGATTTGTATCGTAATAAATTAAATTAATTTTCCCAGAAATGAGTCTGTTTTGCCCATGAAGATAATTGGTGAGTGATCTCTCCCTGTCCTTATCTTGACTCATGAGGCTTTCATTATATTTTCTCTCCTCTGTCCAGCTGAGGAGAGGAGTGATAGTGCAGCTTGGTGCGCACCTGCTGTCCAGCCAAGGTCAACCCACCACATTTAACAATAGAGTGAAATGAAAGATAAGTATTGTACATATCTGTCAAACAAACAAAACTTCAGACATTCACAGAATTAAACTTGACAAACGGCAAAGAGGTTGCAACCACTAGTTCTGCTGTTTGGAATGGATTTCTGTAGCCTAAGATTAAGTTTATCAACACAGAATGGAAAGAATTATGAATTTACCAAGCTATATTACAAATTTAAAGAGGAAATCTTATTATTAGAGTCTCCCTAATAGCAAAAAAATCTAGTAGCTTTCAGTTTATTACAGAAAATAAGGGCTAGAAGTACTTTTGTGGATCATTATAGAATGTAAAAAGAGAAGAGAAAAGATTTTAAAAGAAAAAATAAGAGAAAGATTAAGAGAAGAACTGGAAACTATACTTGCCTTGAATGAATGTGATGCATCCATTTTTCAAATGTGTCACAAACCCAAAATCATATTAAGTAAAGTTGATGTAGAAGAAAGTAAATGAAGTAAACAAGTTCATTCTAGGTTATTATTCTTTCAATATAACTTTACAAAAAAGTGAAAAGACTGAAATTGGACATATCAAATCTCTCTTTGTTGGAAGTGGTGTATCTGATCTATGCATATATGGTTATAGCCTTCATTATGGCCAAAATAATTTCAACTATTTAGAATGAACTGTGCATGTAAACAACTAACCTCCTAACACTGTTATCCCCACACTCAAGTTTTGGTAAGAAATAGCTTACAATATATAATGTCTAGGATGGAAGACATCTATACATGTTTAATTGTGTGCAGTTTTAAGACAACATCAATGAAACAGAGGTTGTCACCTGCTGACCTTTAATTTTGAACAATAGTGAGTGAAAGAACATTTATAATTTCAGATAACATTGTCAAATTTCTTAAACTCAAAGAGACTAAGTAGGCCAAACAAGGACTGAAATTTAGATACTGAAAGCAGACTTGAACTTTGCAGTTGTTAACTTGCAGTCATTTTTCTGCCTACTGAATTCCTGCCTTGGGTGCCCAGGCTTCCGGCTGAGTGTGCAGGCAGTGTCTGGTTCCTCTGAATGAGAACCACAGAAGAGAACCTGTCGAGAACAGTGGGGATTGACAGTTTACTACTGTGGGGAGCTGGATGTAATCCTCTGTTTGGGATCTGTATTCAAAATCTCTTTTAGATTTCACTGTGTGAACAAGGTCAATTTTTTCTTGTAAGTAAGTAAAGCGGTTAGTGCACTTTACCAAAATGGTATACTTTAAAAAGGAGAAGATAGAAAGCTCAAAATGAAATGTAACTAAGGGGAATAATGAACTGGAAGCAAATGAAATTTTGAATGTCTTTAAATGTGACATCAGAAACAAGAAAAAGTGAATATACTGCTCACAGATGTGAAGAGGAATCTGATAATAAATTATTGGATAACATATTCAGGTTACTATAGAGACGTGCAATAATTAGTAACTTTGTGCCACATACATTTGAAAGAAGTGAAGCTTCAGGAGCTATGTCTCCTTACAAAAAAATAAATATATGAAAGTGATCAGTTAGAGCATTGTTTGCCTGAGTTATGCTTGAATTTATTAGAGACATAGATGTTCACTGTTGTGAGGTTTTTGAGTAAAAATAAAGCTGGCAAGGTAAAACTGTCTTTGATATTTTTAATAAATCATGATTCAAGTATTTTTTTATGTTAAGCAATTAATTTGAGATCACAGCATTACTAAAAAAATCTAGAAAAATGAAAGTTTGAGTGTTTTGTGGCATATATAAAACTACACCGGACATGTAATTTTACTCAAACACATTTTTTCAATGTAATTAGATACATAGATTTAGCGAAAACACATAATTGTATTGGCACTTACTTGCAAAATATTTGTTTATTATTATATTCTTTTTTTTTTTACTCTGCTGATTTTGACTGGAATAGAGTTAATTTGCTTCATAGTAGCTCGTATAGTGCTATGTTTTGGATATGTGTTGAAAACAGTGTTGATAATACAGAGATCGTAGAATCATAGAATGCTTTGGATTGGAAGAGACCTTAAAGACCATTTAGCTCAGCCCCTCTGCCATGGCCAGGGACATCTTCCACTAGATCAGGATGCTCAAAGCCCCATCCAATCTGGCCTTGAACACTTCCAGGGATGGGGCATCCACAACTTCTGTGGTCACCCTATGCCAGTGCCTCATCACTCTCATGGTGAAGAATTTCTTCCTAATATCTAATCTAAATCTTCCCTCTTTCAGTTTAGAGCCTATCACTGTCTTTCAGTTTAAAGTCCTATCACTACATGCCCTTGTAAAAACAACCCTCTCCAGCTTTCTTGTAGGCCCTTTTTAGGTACTGGAAGGCTGCTCTAAGGTATCCTCAGAGCCTTCTCTTCTACAGGCTGAAAAACCTCAACTCTCTCAGCCTTTCCTCCTAGGGGAGATGCTCCATCCCTCTGATCATCTTTGTGGCCCTCCTCTGGACCTTCTCCAACAGGTCCATGTCTCTCCTGTGCTGAGGGCTCCAGAGCTGGATGCAATACTCCAGGTGGGGTCTCACCAGAGCGGAGTAGAGGGGCAGAATTACCTCCCTCGACCTGCTGGCCACACTTCTCTTGATGCAGCCCAGGATGCGGTTGGCCTTCTGAGTTGCGATTGCACATTGCTGACTCTGGACTCTCTCCAACATGTCGATGTCCTTCTTGTGTTGGAGACTCCAGAGCTGAAGGCAGTTGGGTGGCGGGGGTGGGGGGGCAGGACTTAACAAAGCAAAGTAGAGGGGGAGAATCACCTCCCTCGACCTGCTGGTCATGCTGCTTTGGATGCAGCCCAGGATATAGTTGGCTTTCTGGGCTTCAAGCCCACATTGCTGGGTCTTGTTGAGCTTCTCATGACCCGGCATGTCTTTGTTATTGCGGAGCAGTGCTTACACAGTGTCAAGGCCTTTTCTCCTTCTCAGACCACCCCGCCAGTGAGGAGGCTTGAGGTGCACAAGAAGCCAGGAGGGGACACAGCCAGGACAGCTGACCTCAACTCACCAAAGGGATATTCCATATCATATGATATCATGCTTAGTACATAAAGCTGGGAGAAGAAGAAGGAAGGGAGATACACTTGGAGTGATGGTGTTTGTCTTCCCAAGTAACAATTACACATGATGAAGCCCTGCTTTCCTGGAGATGACTGAACACCTGCCTGCTGATGGGAAGCGATAAATAAATTCTTTATTTTGCTTTGCTTGTAGCTGTGGCTTTTACTTTACCTATTAAACTGTCTTTGTCTCAAGCCATGGGTTTTCTCACCTTGACTCTTCAAATTCTGCCCCCTATCCTGACATGAGGGGAGTGAGCAATCAGCTGTGCAGTGCTTAGTTGCTTTATATGCTGAGCATGACATCATATGGTATGGAATATCCCTTTGGTCAATTACCGTCAGCTGTCCCAGCTGTGTCTCCTCCTAACTTCTTATGCACACCCAACCTTCTCACTGCAGGGATGGGGTGAGAAGCAGAAAAGACCTTGGTTCTGTTTAAGCACTGCTCAGCAATAACAAAAACATCCCTGCATTATCAACACTGTTTTCAGTACAAATCCAAAACATAGTCCCATACTAGCTACTATGAAGAAAATGAACTCTATTCCAGCCAAAACCAGCACATTCTGTTAATTGTTTTAAAGATGAAAGTATTACTTCATTGTTCTCAAAAAATTCACATAACTCACGGCAAACAGTACATGACAAAAAAAAGCAGTACTAATGAAGAGATAAAATACAACAATAGGTAGACTACATAATTTGTAAGCAAATAAAGAAATAGATTCTCGACCTGTGGAAATAACTTCTGTGCACCTTTGCCAGGTGCAGCTGATTGTGTGATCAATAAGACACAAGCATGTGACTCTTGCCTAAAACTATACTTCATATAAAATCAAGATTATTGCAATGTATTCCTGACTAATGTGGAATATAATGAGTAAAACTGCATATCTGTAAGTATAATGCCCTCCCTGTAAATAAAGATTACTTCAAGTTTTATCCAGTTTGTCAGATTTTGGTTCACTGGAGATGAAAGGGCTCTAATGGTAACATTTGCTGCTGGCTCAGAACAGGAGTGAGATGCTCCTTTTCAGCTTGACACTTTAAAAAGAAAACTTATTTTCATGTTGTTTGTAATTTAAGATTTCTAAATATTTAGAGTTCCAATGGGTCATGGAATTACATTGCCCACAGGTTTCGTAAGTCTTAAAAAAGTTGCTGTGTTTCACTGCTTTAATAGCTAAATAATTCTCAAAGGTCTTCGGGATCTGATACAAAAGAAAGTAGTGTTTATCTCAAAATGTTTTTTCTCATACGCTTACAGTTAGGTGGTAAAACAGACAATAGGACTGAACTATAATAATTTTATGTAGTTAAATAGCTTATGTATGGACACCTGGTCTTTGACAAGTTGATCAGTAAGAATTAACTAGGCACATTTAAGTAGTGTTTGAACAATAAGCTTAGATGTAGGTAGTCATTACTGTGTTTAAATACTCGGGTATTTTCAAACATAGCTCTTAGACCATCTATGTAGCTATCTTCTTCGTTCAGCTAAAAAGTGACAGCTAATGACCAGTTTGTGGTACCTCTTGCATGGTTCTGTCTGGTTTGTCAGAGACTGCTATATTGGACTGGATTTTTTGATATGACAGCTTGAGACTCTACCTCCTTAATTTGTCTTCTGAAGCTGAACTACAGTGTAGTTTGGAAGTCATAAATCTAGAAGACAGCAGTCAAAGTTTACTGCACTCAGCCAAGAATCAAGAGATTTAGACTTGTAATCCTTTTTTCTTGTAGAGGAACAAGCCTCTTTTAGCGAACTTCAGAGATGAGGTTATTCTTGAAAAGAGGTTAATAAGAGTCACTTGTTAAGATTTTAAACCCTATAATCCACTCAAATTACCATTTGGGCTAGAAGAAGCTGGTCCTTGGAGACTGTCATCCATTTTTTAAAAAATCTGATTTTAGATAGCAACATTTGAAGTACAATATGATGAAGATCAGTATGATCATGAATAACAATACCTGGCCCAGGGTATACAGGTATTCATCTTAGTGTCCAGAATCCTATTTACCATTATGTTATCCCAGAATTGCTGTTCTGAAAGTTGCTTTATATGTATATGCTAATACATCCTATTTCATGGTTCATGTGTTTTTCTCACAATTATGTCTAGATATTTTGGGAAAATTTAAAAATTTTAATTTGATATTATTAGGTCCTCTCTTCTCCTCTTCCATGGACCATAATTTCCAGTAAAAAAAATTCCATAGCAAACCTGGGGTTTAGCGGTTCAAATACTGACCCTAGTGGAAATGAAGAAAAAACAGTGCATGAGCAGCCTTCAATTGTTCAGATCTGGAAAGGGATTTGTTTCTTAAATATCCAAAATAGAGAAAGTACTGCTTATCCATTGCTGCCCATCTTTAAGGAACAGAAATCAACAAACTTCAAAATTGAGTATTTAATTGATCAGAAGTACCAGAGTAGAGCTGAAAAAATGCACCTTCCTCTAAATGATCCAAAACAACATAACAGGCTCCTACAAGCAAAAAGAAAACTGCTTCCAGCAACTTAATGTCTTTTTAGTACATTTATGAACACGTCAAAAGACCGATTTACAAATTGAGTAAACACTGGCTTTGAGATGCTGCAGTATATGTTGAAAAGCAAAAAGGAGGAGGTAGCAGGGGAATTTCTTGACGTTTTGTTGTTTTATATTTTAGCTGTTACAAGAGAAAGAAAAGACTAATGAGAAAAACTCAGTAAGCCTCCTATATCTGGAGAAACCCAACAAAATGTTCAAAACAATTAAAATATAAAAACTAATTGAGATGGTTGGACTGGGCTTATGACTTGAAAATATGTATGAGTGATATAATTTCCTATGACAAGTAGCATAAGGTGCATTCTCTGTAACACAGATTTGCCATATACATGTGATACCCAACATATTCCCTAGATTCCCTAGATTTTGACCACACCTTCCTATAGTTTGTGTAGTCTTCTAGAGGAGCAAAGGATATAGAACCTGAAGGAAGATCTTGGATCATGAGCATACTCTTTCTGTCATGGTGATGCCACACACTTATTATTTAGCCGTATTTTGAAAATATATCTTTCTGTTTCCACTAAATTTTCAAGGTTACTCAAGAAATTCAGATCCGTACCTGTTCTTTATTCTAGGCTAAATTTAATTTATGGTCTATTCATGCTCATTTCCTTCCAATGCAACATTCTTTTTAAGTTAAAATAGCTCTTCTCCCTATGAAATAGTTAACTCTCTTCTCCTCCTTCTCCTCCAGGCAACACATTTAATAAAAATCCATCTTTTCTACCCTAAGATTTCATTCAGTTTGACTTTATAAAAGACAAACTATTTTATTTTAAATCCTTGCACACTGAGGTGGAATTACCCTGATCACTTCTCCTCCCTTTTCTTTGTGTAGAGGAATGGTGGCTATTTTGTAATCATGCTGTATTGCCACAAGTTTAATACTTAATTACCACATCTCAATTCTTAAAATATTCTGGAACAGAGAATATCTGGTTCCTCTGACCAGAATGTGTTGATTTCTTTACCTGTTGATGCATAATAAGATTCTTCAACAAAATAGTGACATAGACTACTGAATTATAATATGTAAAATAAGGACATAGCCGTATCATGGATGATAGAGCAACACATTCTTTAGATAAAATTGAGTTCATAGTCTCTGCTTACTTAGTTATAAATCTGTGTTTTTGAAAGAGATTTGACCCACTATAGCTGAAACAGAGGAGTTTGAAATCTTGATGATAACAAGCTCTGCACACAAGTCTGTAGTTGACAGCTCTCCAATTGCGTTAAGCAGAAATAGTTGATAGACTGTTGTAAATCTCTAGAGCAGAAGGAAAAAGCAGATGACTGTCTTTGATATAATACTAATTCATTTGAAATTACTTTGATGTGAAGTCAGTTTCCACACTGGATGACAAATTTCACATAAGCAACTGATGTTGAATGTGAAGAGCATTCATTCAGATCTATTAACTGCATATCCTAAAATGTCTCATAAATATAAGACTTTAATTATTCTCAGACAAATTGCCTAGCTACAGAATATAGTGGATAATTACAGTGTATTAAACACTATTTGCCATGAAGGAGTGGGATAGAGTACATTGTGAATAGTGGCATCTTTATCAGGAGAGTCAACCAATCTGCACTCCTAACATCACCTTTCAAGATAGAGTGAAACAGGAAAATAAGCTGCTTCTCAATAGCAAATAAAATTCTTTATAACATGAGAAAGTTGTTTTTCCTGAGATTTTAACCAAAAAAAAAAAATATTCAGTGCTACTCAGTTTTATATGTTTGCTGTTTATTTTTCTTATGTGCTCATCAGAAAGGTTCAAACTAGCATGAAATCCTGACTAATTTGCAGTTCATGTAAGTTTACCTACTCAGTTCTGAAGCACTGGACTTTTTTCCCCAACTTCACTATAGAGTATACCAATATCCCTTCTCCCTATTCTGTAATAAATTTTGTAATAAACTGAAATAAATTAGAATCTGTATGAGACAGCAAATACTTGATGGGAGAATAAAAACACACTTTGTTTTCTAGGACTGACAAAGCAAGTGGTGAATCTGTTTTCATAACAGGCTAATAAACCTAGCTCCTAACAGAAAAACAAACAAACAAACAAAAATTTCTATTATATAGTGCTATAATTACTTAGATTAGCATTTCAATAATGATTTTGCACTTATTACATTATAAACTACTATGTCCTGCAGTGTCACCCTTGAGTTAAGGAGTATTAATTATACTGATATATTAATAAAATAGTACATGTGTACTATTCCTTGTAATTAGAACACTATCTCTTAGTATCAAGAAAATTACTTCATTAAGTTTAAATTTCAGAAAACACAACATTAAATTTGGTAAATATTTTAGAATCCAATGCAAAAAATACCCCAAAATTAAAAATAGTATTTAATCATATTTGGATAATTAAGTTCTTAAAATCATAATGCAATTTTCAGACACTTATATTTTCATGGCTGAGCCATCCCAAATACAGAAATCTGAATTAAAGCTCCTGAATTACTGGAAAATAAGACCTGATGATCTAGTACAGTCCTTTTAAAAGTTACATAGATAAATAACTTCATACTGACAGTTTCTTTTTTTAACAGCTACTTTGATTAGGTAATTGATTAAAAATTGATTTTCTCAGTGACATCTTTAAATGTCTAAACATATAGCATCCTATTTAATTTGTTCCTTAAAATTTCTTGTTTGAAATTAAATAGATTATTAATCCTCACTGCAACTCCTGTAGAAATCAATGATTGTTCTTATGTTCTTTGTTGAATATCTTCTTTTTTCTTTGTCTTTTTTTTTTTTTTTTCTTTTTACTAGGGAAGTATTTAAATTAATGGAAATACTTTGTCATGGTTGTTCTTCAAGTTGTAATTTTTTTAAAAAAGAAAGGGAAGGAAAAAATGGATGTACTTGATCAAAAGAACTTGAAAGCTGAATCTTTTCAACATTTGTAGCTTGATCTTATAAGCTGTGCCAGACTTGTCTTTTGCCTTATCCTTGTGAGTAATGTCATTGAACTCCAGGACTTCTTTCATGAGAAAGCATTAGTAGAACTAGCCCTGAGACAGTACAGGAAATTAAAGATTCATAGAATTGCTCATAGTGGAAGCACTTTCATCATATCTGTGTGGTAAGTGACTTTGCTGGCGATGTTCCTGGCATTTCAGCCTTTATTATGCTTTTTTTCTTTTCCCTATGGTTGAGATCTGTTACCTGATTTTACATGGGACTGATAACCATTTTCTAACAAATCTGAAGTTAAGATAATGTCTGACAATTTTCGTATGCTTTAGGTAACTTCTCTTTCCCCATAGACATAGAAAGAATCACTATCTAGACTTTAGTAACTCCCAAGTCCATTATTTGATATAAAAAACTTCTCTGCTGTGTAGTTATACTAAGGTCTTATATATTTGGTTGTCATTACAAAGTGTAGTACCAATTTGTTGTTGCTCTTGTTGTACAGAAGATCATAAATCTTTTTAACATAACTTCTTCAGTCTCATCATCCAGCATGGGCGTCCTGTTAGTCTTGGAAACTTGACAGCCTTGATGAAAAAAATATTTTATGCTTGGTGTGTACTCTCATTTGGCATCAGTCAAAGACAATCTGAGTGTTGCTTGAACTATTTTCAGAAATGGTGCTGCATTTTTCAAATGGGTTTGAACTATGTTTCTGTGTCTTATACAACTAATATTTTACTGACATTTAATTTAACATAAAAGGAAAAATATTTCATTAGCTCCAACTCAGAAACCTTCAGTTTGAGTCCCTGAAGTTCTTAGTCTGACAGTAAATAGACTTTTTTAAGGGAGGCATTTACAAGGATAGGTTATCTGTATTAACTGTCACTTATGAAGATGAGATTCTGTTGAGAAAATCATGTTTAATTCATTTCTCTGATTAAATATTGACAAAACTTTTGACATTTATACATATCTTTGGTGCAATGAGTTTCTCTGTAGTAGAGTACATTCTAAAAGACCAATGCTTTTTAAAGCATTGGGAAAGCTTTTGGGTTCAGAATCACAAAGGGACTCCCCTATTAAAGGACTTGGACACATAACTTCTATTAGTCTGAAACAGAAACAAGCCAACCGTATCCTGGGCTGCATCAAAAGAGGCATGGCCAGTGGGTTGAGGGATGCAATTCTTCCTTCTTGTGAGACCTCCCCTGCAGTACTGCCTTCGGTTCTGGGGCCCTCAGCACAAGAAGGACATGGACTTGTTGGAGCGAGTCCAGAGGAGGGCCACAAAGATTATCAGAGGTCTGGAGCACCTCTCCTATGAGAAAAGGCTGAGAGAGTTGGGGTTGTTCAGCCTGGAGAAGAGAAGGCTCTGAGGATACCTTAGAGCAGCCTTTGAGTACTTAAAGGAGACTTATAAGAAAGATGAGGACAGACTTTTCAGCAAGAGCTGTTGCAACAGGACTAGGGGTAATGGTTTTAAAATAAAGGAAGGTAGATTCAGGCTAGATACAAGGAAGAAAGTTTTCACAATGAGGGTAGTGAAACACTGGAACATGTTGACCAGAGAGGTGGCAGATGATCCATCACTGGAAACATTCAAGGACAGGCTGCACGGGGCTCTGAGCAACCTGATCTAGATGAAGATGTCCCTACTCATTGCAGGAGGGTTGAACTAGATGAATCTTAAAGGTTGATTCCAACCCAAAGCATTCTATGATTCTATGATTCTGTGATAAATCCATGTAAGGATAATCTGGGGACAAAATATACTTGGGTATATAAAAGCTCTTAACAAGCTTCCCACATACAACTTTTAAGGAAGTTAGGACAGCACAGGATAAAAGGACAAGTACTTGCATGAATAAATAATTAGTTATAAGACAGGTAACATGACAGGAGTAAATTATAAGTTTTTGCAATGGAGAAAGATCCCTGGCAGAATTCTGTCTATGTGTTGACTTGTGCTGTTTAAAATATTGACAAGTGATTTGGAAGAAGAAATTGAAAGAAAGATGAGAAATACTGCTGATGACAGGACTATTCAAGATTGCAAAGACAGTGCATGTGGAAGAACTGTAGAAGGACGTTATAAGACTGAGTGACCAGGAAGAAAAATTGCTGAAGAGAAATTGCCGAAGGAATTCAGTGTAAATGAAAATTATATACCTGCTGAAAAACAATCCCAATGTCGCATATAAAATGATGGACTCTGACCTGACTGCTGCCACACAGGAGCAGCAAGATGGGATTATGTTAGTTAGTTTATGAAAATGTCACCTTTTTGTAGCAGTTGAGAAACAACAGAAAAAGAAATCACAAGGAGAGGAATAAAACAACAAAAAAAGAAAAAATCAGTATGCTCCTGACAAATCCATGCTTTGCCCACATTATATATTGTGCTGGCTTGTTTGGTTGGGTTTTGGGTTTGGTTTTTGGTTTTTGGGTTTGGTTTTGGTTTTTTTGTTTGTTTGTTTGTTTTTGTGGGGTTGTCCTATCTCAGGGTTATAAAATAGTTTCCATACAATGAATGACCAAACAGACTGGAGGTCTTCAGTTTGAAAAAGAGATGGCTTAAAATAGATAATCGTAGAAGTCTATAAAATTGTGAGTGACATGAACAGAATGGGTAGTGATCAACTCTTCACTATCTGTTCCAAAACCAGAAATAAGGACCGTGAATTTAAATAGGAGGAGGAAAATTCAGAATAAACAAAAGGTTATATCACTTCACAAACAGGTCAAGGTATGTCTCTGGTGCCACCCAAGTTGCAAAAGCATATTACTGATGCAAAATTTTGCACAAGTTCAAGAGGGGAAACTATAAAAGTATTTATAAGAACGATCAGTTAACAGTAATAGAAGAGACCTCACACATCAGGTTCAGGAAATTCCCAGAGCTAAAGACAGCTGAAAAGGCCCAGGAAGTACTCATGTGTAATATGTTTGCTTCCTGTTACAGTTGCTTTTAGAGAAAAAAATCTTCAGCTCAGTTGAACTTTGTTCTGAAGCAATAAACCATTCTTCTCATTTTGCAGATAATGTGAAAATTTTAAAGCACAGCAACTCTGACTCAAGTGCAGCTTAGCCTTTGACAAAATTTCTATAAACACCTAAATATGTGCTGCTGGACGTGCCAAGAACTGCCTGTACGATGACAGTGATAGAGTTGGGAGATTGCTGAATGGACTGCAAAACTTAGTTATCTTCAAGAAAGGACTTAAGGAAATATTGCTAACAAGATTTTTTGACACAAGTATGAGAGAGAAAAAAATTGAAGATAAATATGTGTTTATTAGGATATTAACTTGTAATAATAGAGACAGGTTTGAGGGCCTCCTCCAAAAGACATAATGATATTTGATATAAAATGCATAAAACAACATCAGATTAAAGACAAGAACTCAATTTTTCCATTTTTGGAAATAGTTCCTTAGGTATGAGTTCCCTTATGAGAAACCTTACATTCTTTCCTGAATAATGACAGTTTCAAGAGGGCAAGTAAAAGTGTTTTCATTCAGTATAGCCAAATGAAAAGTAGTTTCTCCTGGGAAATGTCAGAATGCATAAAGATAGATATTCCATTTTGTTATTCCTTTAACCTCCATCAGATGCAATGTGAGCAGAAATTAGACTAAGGATTTCCCAGGTTTTGATTTGAACTTTGCTCTTGTAGTGTAGTTCAAAGGGTAAAGTACCTTCCATTTGTTTTGTTTTTAACGAAGTAGTGCCACTAAAGACAATTAAACACCAAGGGTGAATTTTTGTCTGCCAAGGCACCATAGTTGTAAAATAACTACAGGATACTTTGAATTCTCTTTCATGGGTGCATTACTACATTAAATGAAGTTACCATTTATACTATCCGGAATAGGTGATGGAATGATTAAATGTGTTTTTAACTGAATACTAGCTTTTGTCTGTGTCACCGTTTAAGGCTGGGCCAACACTTAAAGTGGGTGGCAGATGTTCTCTATTAATCCCTTCCTTCCCCAAAAGGGAAGAAAGGGAGAAAAGAGAGACTTATGTGTTGGAAAATTAAAATTACTTTAATAAAACAACAATGGTGAAGCAGAGTATAATAAAATTAATACTAATACTGCTAATAATAGAAATACAGATATACAAAACCAATATTGAACTTCCCAATGAGCATCACAGAATTGCAAGCTGTGGTGACTTGCACCGCTACTGTGTCAGGGCAGGCACCGGGGTGTCCTGGACTGCACTCTGCAGCAGACAGGAACCAGATTCGGGAATATATGGATCAGGATTGGAGGCAGGAGAAAGAGCAGAGTCCTACAAGGATGCCAGCCATGAAAGAAGAAGGACTGGCCCCCAAGATCCTTTAGTTTTATACTGAGTATGACGTGTATGGAATGGAATACCTTGTTGGTCAGTTTTTGGTTACCTGTCCAATACACACTTTCCCACAGATGCGAGTCTTTCACACCTTTTCACATGTGGAACATAAGAGAGCCATCAGTTCCCACAGGAATATAAACATGGGCCTTTCTGCATACCAATCCTACCATTACCTTAGTAACAACCATAAACATCAAGCATTATCAATTCTGAAAGCAGATACTATCTGAAAAACATGTAGCCAACTTCACAAAGCACAGTTACTTAGAAGAAACTTTACTGAAGGAAAAACTACTGAAAGGTGAAATGGTCCTGTTTTAGCTGAGCCAGGACAGTCTGAAGAATATTACCCCCTCAAAATGAGAATAATGTATACAATAAAGGAAAAGGAATGTAACTATTGTGCAAGATACAGGTATAAATTAATTGTCAATTTAATAATTTGTATTTTTAAAATATTTCTAATACTACAGATAATTTCTTTAACTTCTTAGTACTTGTCTTAAATATGTCTTAAATGAGGAACTTTTACTTCACATTCTTTGGAATATTTTGTAGCTTATCAGAGGAGATATAATTCTCAGAAACATAGATTATTCCTTTTACACAATTATAACTTTTTTTTTGATTTATCAAATTGACTCTCTGAAGCTTCACTCAGTCTATGCTGTTGAATTAGATGAACACTGCCGGCAAGCATTATCCCAACTTATGGTGGACAGAGATGACCATTCTGCCTTAAACATTTCCTGGCACATAAGCTGCGTAAAACTTCCTCCTGTGGTTTTGCTGCCATCAACTACACAGAGAAAAACAATCTCCCTATGCCTTTTGTGATTCTGATACCATGAACGAGACACCTGTTTCTGGCCCTGTGGAGGACTGAGCTAGCTAATTATCTCAAAGTTTGGCCGAACATGATTAAAACATCCAGGATGGAAAAACACCTAGAGTAGAGATGATGTTAACAGTGAGAACATCTGATACATGCACAGAGAGTACACATACATAGAATGCAGAGGCCGACTTCGGGCTGGGGCTCCTTGTGGGGTTGCTCTGTTGTGAAGATGACCACAAAAGGTATACTATGCATGCACTTTCCAAGAAGTACGTTCCTGCATGGGCATCTTCCAAGGAGTACACACCTTCTGAGAAATACACAGGGCTACCGAGAATGAGATGACAAGAAGGTGTAAAAGCAAGCCGACCTCTTTGAAGAGCATACATACCTACCACCGACGACTGGATGAGTGACAGAAGACTCAGAATTGACATGACATTGCCAGATCCAAGGTGGTGACTGTCTTGCTAATCTATCTCAATTGTTTGCTTCTCCCCTCTCTCTCTCTCTCTCCCCCTCCTATCGCATATATCCCCATTGAGAAAATAAAAATATACTTAGTTTGGAGTTGACACCTGACCTCGTTTGTGTCTTAACTTCCACCCTGGGGATTGAACAATTTAACCAAGGCACCTCCAGTCAGGTCTTGACACATTTTAACACTTGAAACCAGAAAAGTATGTTTCCTAATTCAGGTGCTTGAGGTTTCTGATACAGTTCTGGTGCTAATTGAACAATATACCAGTCAGGTCTTGACACATTTTAACACTTGAAGCCACAAAAGTATGTTTCCTAATTCAGGTGCTTGAGGTTTCTGATACAGTTCTGGTGCAAATTGAACAATATACCAAGCACTGCAGAAGAAGTGTTACACCTTCCACTGCTATGCATAGCAATAACAAACAACTCCAGCCAGAGGTTCCCTTTTAATGGTAACTTGACTGTTTAATTGATGGATTTAGCAACATAGGGCCTGGACATTAGAAATTTCATTATGGATGAGAATAAGCATGAATAATACAGGTTTTATGCTTTATTGAAAGAAAAGTATGCAAGCAGCTGTTTCATCACTACTAGAGACTGATGATTAAAATGAATAAGCTTTATAACAGAAACAAACAGCAGGCTTTATGAATTATGATGCTTTAAATCCACTGAAACCTTGAGAGGGAGTTACAGCCTAGTGAATATTTCCTCATTGTCATATCCATGAATTAGATACATCTATCAGTATTTCACTCATTTCCCTGCTGCTCCAATGGTTTGTCCGGTTTCCTGCACCTATCCTAGGAGAATACCTTTGTGGCACCCTCGCAACCACTCTCTTTCTTTCCTTTTGTTTTGTTTTGTTTTCTATTCTTATCAAAATATCTCTTCTTTAACTTTTTTTCCATCATATTTTGGGGGGTATGCTAGAGTTTTGAATGAAAGCTGAAATTACTTTTAATTAATATGAGGATATTCTTCCATCCCTGGAGCTTATCAATATAATGTATGTCTTCTACAGCTTTAACTGATGATACTAGGGATAAGCACCTGAAATAGAATGTAATGGTAGGCAAATTTTCTTATGAGATTAAAATCTTTCTATGAATATTATGAAAAAATGAGGAAAATTAATTTAAAAACAAAACAGAATGAAACAAAACAAGCACCATGAAACTAACTGTCCATATCAGTTAGTTTACATTCCCCTCTCCACTCCCTTTCCCTGAGATTTTATTGCTAAACATGAATAATATATGATACGGCATATCCCTTTTGCCAGTTTGGATCAGCTGTCCCAGGGATATCCCCTCCCAAGCTCTTGCCCACCTTCAGCCTATGGACTTTTGAGGGAGGCAGGGATATGGAGAGAAAGCCTTGATGCTGTGCAACCACTGTTCAGCAATAGACAAAATATTGGTGTGTTACCACCACTGGTTTAACCACATATGCAAAGCACAGCACCATACTGATTGCTACAAAGAAAGTTAACTCCATCTCAGCCAGAACCAGTACCATCCATCACAAAGAAATACATGTATTTCTGGCAGATAACTGGGAAGAAATTCATCAACTATTTTGATCATACAGAACTCCAGTTCTTTCCTACAGTCATAAATCTTTAATTGTTGTTGTTATGTATGATAAGGGGTCACAGTCTAGCATTTAAATATTAAATAAATCTAAATTATTTACATATTTGGGCTCCAGATATACCGACTTTGATTTAAAGACCTGCCTCATCCTGTCATATGTCAGCATCCATGATGCTCTTCTATTTAGCTTTTCAGATATAGTGAGATGCTCCAACAATACTGTATTTTCATTGTCCTTTTTTTCAGGTCATCACAAGCTATCAGTATTTTATTCAGCTTTGTTACTGTGCTCATTTGTTATTGGACAATACACATCTCTCAGCTTTATTTGTGTTCATCAGCCACCTGTCAAATTGTCAGACGTCTAATGAAACACTAAAATATGTAGTATTTTTAAATATTAAAAATAAGTTCTAGCAGGGAACTAAACTCAGCATTAGCCCATGGCTATGCAAAAATTTATGAATATAAATATCAGCACTTAACTCCCTGCTAGCAAAGTCACACAGAAAAATTTTCTGGTAGCTTTCTCTCCCTTCCAGCACCCCTAATCACAGACCTGACTGTTAGTAGACTAGTAATAGAACCTTCCAACACAGGAGAAGCCATGGTGAGTTGAGGACGTTAGGAGACAGTGGCAAGTACCTGTTTCTTTAGAATCACTAATGGGGTTTTCCAAGCAATTTCAAATGATTACCAACATTCATATTATTTTTTTCTCTCTGTAACTATGATTTCCTAGGCTTAAATACAGACAGTCTGAACTGCAAATGCAACTGTAAACCAAAAACTCTGTTTTATATTGTGGACATCTATATCTGAGCTAGTTGTCTATATTGTTTTTATAGCTAATGAAGAGGAACAGGATTAGTGAAACCTAAGGGAGCTGTCTTAAGCAGACCACATGGAAATCTTTCTAAAAAGTGCCCCTTCACCTGCAATGACAGTGAAACAAATCAAGGGTAACTAACAGAGTTGCAGATATTTACATCGTTATGTTTGCTGCAAGGTGAAAGGAACTCTTCCTACCAAGTCTCTTTTCATATTTCTAGTGTTACAATACACCACTTTTCATAGCAATACGGAGTGTCAAAACAACTCATAAAAACATAGGTCTGCTTAAAGCCAGATTGTGACAGTTTTATTTGCATTAAGTAGCTTTTTATTCCACAGATAGAGTTGTTGGTCTGTTGTGGTTTTTGGTTTTTTTTTAATTACAGCTTCTTCTAGGGAGAAAGATACTAATTAGCATAAATAAGGATGGTAGACACAATTAACATATATTATTTTAAAAGTTATTACCCTCATTTAAACATATTTAGTGCTATAAGGTGAAATACATATTTCTTTGAAACAAAAAGCATTGACTATAATTTGCATATTGAAAACATATCAAAATGTATTTAGTTTGTGTATTTGCACACATGGCATGTATCCTTCAAGTACCTGAAGATGTTCACTTGAAACAAATTTTGGTAGAAGTCATCAAAAGAAATTGAGAAATTGAACCATTTAAAAATCCATTAGCTGTTGGAAATTAAAACCACTTTTCATTCTAAAAACCTAAAAAATCTCATATTTTGGTATTTTATATTTAAAAAATTTGAAAAGACTCATGTAATTCAATAAGAAAATACATTAATGAATCAAATAAGACAACTAAATACTAATGCCATATGTAGCCATATTCTATTGATTCATCTACAACATTTAATTCAAGTAGGCTTATTAGATATCTGGTACCATAATGTAATAGTTTACGTTCTCTCATCAGCTGAAAATCTAAATTGAAGACAGAAAAAGCTAAATAAATTACTTATATTTATTGAAGTACATGGACAGCTGAAACAAACTAAAATCTTAGCTTCTCATAAAAACAGAATGACAGTTACACTTAGCATTTTGACATGCCCCTTTTGTATAGGGGTTATTGTAGAAATTCAAGCACTAGGGGATCACACAAATACAGTGATACAGCTGTAATTTAAAAACTAAACATGTTGAAAGAATGTCTTATTTTTCATTTAGCTGAACATCCCTTAAGCTTTATTGGGAATTTTGTCTGGATGAGGACTGCAAAAACAAGCCATTTTGGTAGATAGCTGTTGGAAGTGTATCTTTCTGCAGTCATTGTGAAGGCAGAAGGGATGTGTGAAAAAACAGTATGTCCTTA
The DNA here is from genome assembly GCF_000690535.1 of Cariama cristata. Classification (NCBI taxonomy): domain Eukaryota; kingdom Metazoa; phylum Chordata; class Aves; order Cariamiformes; family Cariamidae; genus Cariama; species Cariama cristata. The sequence goes on from NW_009632661.1 coordinate 25,382, forward strand.
TAAAGAAACAAACAAATAAGTCTCAGGCCTTTAATACTGTACACAGTCTATGTGCTGCATGTGCACCAGATTTAGGAATTTTAACCTTAGACAGTCTAAGGTACAACCGTTGGCTGCAGAAATCAGACAAAATTGAAATAAATTTAGATACTTTCAGTGGCAAGGTGGCTGTTAAATTCCATCTTCTTCCATGGAAATCCCAGTCCACCTCGTTTAAGCTGATGCTCTGTACTTTAAGGCAATCCTGAGTTCAGTTCAAAGGAACAGCGGTGCTTTATGGAAAGCAGTTTACTGTTAGTGTTCTTGTCTTGCTCCCTGCAGCTTAAGGAGATTTAAATCCATAATTCACATTTCCCAGGAAGCTGCTTTAACCAATGGGCTATCAAACTCTCTAGAATGGTGCCTTTAAATCCGTCACTGAACTACCCACAGGAATGAATCCAGGATTTAATGAGACAAAAAAGAGAAATAAGCATCGTGGAACCTTACTGCCCTCGTTTGTTAAGGGCACTCCCTCAGTGACGGGATTCCTGTCATATGGTACCTACTTATTGGACTGCTTATACATCTTGCATTTAAGTATTATTTGATAAAATGGCTTAAAGGTACTTGGGACAAAGACAAAATTTAGGTTACCTCCTACACTATTTTTGAAGGAGTTCCCAAGAATACAAACTCTAAAGCATCTGGTTTTCTGAGGAGGTTGTTAAATGAAAAAGACATCATTGCCCGTTTAATGAATGCCTTGCAAGATCTCATTGACTCTGCTAACATCCTTTAACTTTAAACAACTTTTTAAAAAAATATTACATGTAGGCATAGATATATATTAGCATATATGTGTAAATATGTATGCACATACACCCCTGAAAAGTATTTTTAATTTGTAAAGACTGCAAATGAAATCTGTCAGTTAAAGTGTATTTTAGATCTTCACACACTGTAAAACTCATACAAGTAACAACTTAATTGTCAATGCCTTCAAAGATTTTATATTCTATCAGATATTTTGTCCTCATTCTATGTTTACGTTAAGAAATCATTTTAGTTTCTTTAATTTGCAAAGAACTCAAATAATATGGAAAAGATTAATAATTTTTCCCTTCAAATTTTCTTTGTCTTATATTGAAAATGAACAAAAATCTTAATTAAACGTGACAATAAAGACTTAAGAAACTGTGGATTCATGGGAATTTTCTCCTGCTTTGTGGCTATCATCCCATCTTCTACTCAGAACAGTTAAGCTAATTGTTTCTAATAGTAGACTTATTCCATACCAGGCTTTTGTCTTTCAGTGAATTGAGATCTGGAAGTATATGAACATATAAAACAAGATAGATCATTGCTGAAAGGAAATTATTTATTTCAAATTCTACAGGTACAGAGAGAAACACTATCATGTTCAGAATCAATTTGTTTTGGACAGAGACAAGTTACCGAGTTTTGGAGGAGTCAAAAGTAAAATATCTGTTGAATAAAAAGGAACTATTACATAAAGCAAAGTTTTACAGGCCCTGAGGGAAATACGTTATTCCCACTGAATCACACTGGGAAGAAATGGAAAAATCCACATTATCCACTCCTGACTTCAAAATACAAAGCTCAAAATTTCACCAAAACATAGTGTTCCTCCAGTTCCTAAGCTGTTCATCCAAATGACTAGCAGAAAGAAAGTAAAAACAAATGCTGCTGGTAGGAGGAAAGTTTTGGGAAGTTTGTAATAAACCTTGCTGAAGGAAGTACTGGTGCCTTTATTGCACAGTACTTTTTCACAAATATTTAAAAAATATCTTGCATGGTTCTGTATTGAGCAAGCAGAGCTTCTTGGTGGGACACTAGTGGCTCACAGATTACCACACAGTCTAATATCACCCCTGAACCCCACTGCAGCTCTATAAATTGACTTACAAATTATGTCCTTTTTTGAGTTTGTGAGTATTTAGGGAGTATTAATTTTCATTTTTCTTAGTGGTAGTTTCTTAACAAATGACCTCAAAACTATTACTAGTTTTCAGCACTTTAGAATCACAATCTAAAAAAAAAAAAACAACCACCATACCCAAACCAAAACAGAAAAAAACAAGTTGAGATAGAAGTTTGTAAAAAGGTTCACCTGTAAGTACATGATATATACCGTAGGATGTTTATTTTTTTAAACTTAGTTGATTATGCTTTATCAATCTGAATAAAAAACAATACAGTGCTACCTTCACTAAATCATGTCTCCTTCCTCTTTGATTTACCATGACTTCCACAGATTGTGCTATGAATTTCTCTTCAGAAATCTTCAGTATGGAATGACAGTTTTTTTCAGCCTCAAACACAGATTACATTCCTTTTGTTATAATTCTCAGTTGTAGAAAGATTCGCTTATCCATAATGTACTCTAAATTGTAAACTCAATCAGATGAATAAAGATAATGATGATAAGAATCCTGTCTTTGGTTTGCATGGGTAGTTAGTTAAGAGGCTGTTAGAAGGAGAATCACACTGCAATTGAACTGTATTCTGTTTATTTAGAAATAGTTCTGTTTAACACTAGACAAGTCTCACAAAGATAATAATTTCAGTCCTCACAACTCCAAGCACCTTTTTCAACTAGCATTCAAAAACAGTGTTAAAATGGTACTAACACTAAAAGAGTTTCCTTAGATGTTCTTTGGATTGCAATACTGTTGTTTCAATGTCTATTGTTTCTTTGTTGTTTTCTCTTTCTTTTCTGGTATTTTTATCCCTTCTCTGTTTCTCACACATACATGTTCTGATGAAAGCACTATTCACCTGAGTTCCCCCACCTGTGTTATTTATATTCAGGTGTAGTGTCATGTGTGCCTTTATTCTGGGGTGGCAATGTATATGGATAATTAATTTGTTATATACAATAATTCATATATATACTAAATCTGGATATTTATATACTCATATATAATGGCTCTTATTTGATTGCCCAGTTTCATAAAGAAGACTAATGCTGTTTGATAACAATCTCACAAAAATTGTAGTGGTTATAATCCAATGCCAATTCAACAAGATCAATCCAATCTAGTGCAGTAGTTTATAAGGTAGTCCAAGAGGACTACAATCTTAAAACAAATTAAAACCATGACTAGCAAAGAACGGTATACATGTATGAGTGCATATTTGTCATTAACTATTTTATTGTTACAGAAAGATCTACCAAAGTTGAGGGATTCTCATATTTAATCTAATGACATGATATGCTGATTAGAAAAAGACTTCAACTTACACAAAAATAATTAGATTTTTTTGCTCTAAATCAGAAGATAAATTTAACTGCAATGAAAATTATTCAGACCGTTTGCTAAAAAACAAATAAAATGTGCTTTAGTAAAACATTATTTCATTGTGAAATTCCCACACCTCCACCCCTGAAGTTTAGTGACAGACCTGGGTAAATTTTTTTTGTGCTGAATTAGGCCCTGGGAATGCAATAATAATGGACTTTGACTCCGTCAGAATGATTATGCTTCTAAATTTGTGAAATTGAAACATTCCATATTCATAGCACAAAGCAATAGACTAGGCAAAATAGGAAGAGTGAGACACTTAGAAAAAGAAAGTAATTTGCATGTAAATCTAAAAATGTATTCAAACTATCTGTGCTTCCTCTCATTTTGCTGATTACTTATGAGGAAATATGTGAGTGTTCTTCAGCTGCTAGTATCAGTAAGTGTTAAGAAAGCAAACATAAGCACTTTTAAAAGAGTCCCCAAGAAATTTTTCTACTTTTTCCACTTAATCAATTAGATGACTTTATTAAAATCTCTATTGATGAGTCTGAATGTCTTCATTCTCAACAAGGGAAATCTGAATGTAATTGGAAACCAAGATCTTTTTAGCAACATTAAAGTATATTTTTTTGTTCCTTGAGCATGGTCCTGGATTCTGAAGTTAACAGTTATGCATAGACTTGTAGTATTTGTGAATATTATGATTTTTAAAAATGTGTGAAGACATAGGTGAGGATGGTTACTTTCTTTTTGCTTTTGTTTTTGTTAAGCATGACCATACATTGAATTTTAGCAGGAAACTAAAATATTTTCATACAAATCATCCCAAGAGATGCTCCTGTAGAATAGTCATGTGACATTGGCATGCTGAGATGTTCTCTGCCATGGGAGGTTTTGAAGACCTGATTGCACAAAGCCCTAAGCAAAGGTCACATTGCCCCTGCTTTGAGTAGGAGATTGGAATGGACACTTCTTGAGGTCACTTCCAACATGCCTGTGTTCCTATAAATTCATAAGAATGATAGTTTATCACTGTTTATCCCAGATTATACTGTACAATCAATCTCTAAAATCATGGTTCTATGACTCTGTGATTCAGTTTAAACTTAATGTAACGATACTCCAAAAAAGAGATTTTTCCAGTTAGGTTTTGAATTCCGTCAACGCTGATTTAAAGAGAAATAATTAATAAAATTAGCAAGACTTAAAAACTCAAAACTTGATGGTTGAGCAGGCTTGTTACTAGACTTAAACCATAGGTGTAAAAAGTGTACGGAATTTGTAACTTTTACTTAGAAAAAAAAGTTAAATCAGATAAATCTTGCATAATTTATCATTGATAAAAATCTGATTGGCAGTTCCTTATTTTCCGAATATATCTGCACATCTTTAGTTACCTTTCTCTTCTTTCTATCCTGTTCTCAATGACCTATTAGCTATTAGTTCATATAATTGAGGGAGGTAAAACATAAGGCAAGAGTTGAGCATTGTCATCATCAACCTGGGTGAGCACTTTGGTTGCTGCTCTGTATTACAAGTGATTTAGAGGATACTTGGGGGATACTTATCCATTTAAACTAAGAATAGTCTCATAGTTTTTACTGGATCACTCACTAAGGGAAATTAAGTAACAAAGTTTTGAGTTTGTGATTCTTGAAATAGTTATTGGCTTAGTTCTGTAAAGCCTCCTGTGTTCCCAGACAAGCACAGAAAGATAACATCAGCATTCTGTGGGTAAACCCTCTACATTATTTAGCTACAATTGTGACTAGCCAGAGGTTAATGTGTACATGTTTGTACATGGGAGGTATGTCATGATTTTTCATCTTTACAAATAAAACCCAAAGAATATAACTTGAACTCCAGCTGAAGGCATATATGGCTATTTTTGCTTCTTTGCTGGCTTGTTTGTTTAATCTGCCCCTTTCAGTCTTAAAAGCAAGACCTGACACAACACCTTAGAAAAGGAGACAAGAGAATTTAACTAAAGCAATAGTACACAGTGCATCCTAGAGAATTGCCATCAGAGACTGAAAAATTCTGATGAAAGACTAGCTGACAGAACTAAGAAACTGTTAGTTTGTGGATGGAAACAGATCTATGAGTCACAGAGGTTTAGAGCTTTAAGGCTTTCAGAGTTGGCTGTTACCAGGCTGACAACTGTGAATTAAAATGCAAAGAGACACTAGACCATTAAATTGTGAATCAGTGAGCCGTGATTCTGTTGGGAAGTCAAGAGGAAGGAAAAGATTGTAAGAGGACATCTGCACAGACATTAATGATATTTCTATTATATTTATATTCCCAGTTATTTATTTAAAACTGAATAGACCAAGGCAGACGATATTTCTTTTTCATTAGAGTTGTATTCTTTACAGGCAAGAAATATCAAGGATCTTCCACACTGCTGTATACAATTTATTTTAAAGTTCATCATACATAATGAACATGCGTATACACATATTAAGAAACCCCTAGCCACCACACTACTGCAAAAAGGGTATGGGTAGACAGTATTCATTGAGTATTAGATTTAAGGTCATTGTTTAGATAGCAGTTTTAATAGTGTAGATGTTACACTTTATTCCACATGATTATTGAAATATAAATGGACAGATCTATTTAATACTTTATATTTTAATTGGGGAAGGGGAAGATGGAAAATATATCTACAACAGTATTAAATGATCAGAGAGCAATAAGTACAATATTAAAACTGTAGAATAATCTATGAACTATTTTTAACTCTGGCCATTTTAACAAACAGCCAATTTAATAATTGACTGTTCTATATGTAAATTCCACAGGTATATAAAAAGCAATGGTTTCAGAGATGAATGACAGGGAAATTATAAAATGCAAGATGTAAACAAAATTAATCATATTTTTAAAAGAAAATATTTTTTATGATAATTCCTGATATGCTGTAGAGTACCCTCCTGTGAATCAGATTGGGTATACTAAAACGAGTAGAAATGCATTGATTTGTATTAACTTTGACTCCAGATTTTTTGATACAAACGTTTTAAACACTGCACAGCAAATAATTCATCATGAGTTTCTGATGTAATCATACATAGCATTTTTTCCTACAGACTACTTCTTGGAAAAGGAGTTTATGCTGATTGATATAGCAATATTTTGCTTAGAAATACTGCCTTTAGGAACTGGTACCTGTAGGTGCAATGTGTAAATTAATTTTTTGTTACAGTAAACAAATAATTAATAATTATTGATGATGATTTCTCTGTAAATTACAATAACTTCTTTCTCCATGTGCACAAGCAGATCTTGCTATTCTGAAGTGTTCCAGCTATTTGAATTTACTTGATCATCAATTCTTTTTTACTCTATGATCTGACAGAAACATTATCTGTGACTCTTCAGTATCTATACTGGAAACTACTGCTATGTTGGATAACTTCAAGTGCTCAAATAAGAAAGGTATTTTGGTCTACATGTTCAGATTTTATACCAAGCACCTTTTCTTGTTTACAGTAGAAACAGTAATACAAGGAGAAGTAGCAATAAAAAAAGGGACCTCAATAGCTTTGGAAGAAGTTAAGAGTTTCCTGAGGGACAATTCTTCATAAAAATTAAGCTAATGTAAGATTCACAGGCTGTATGCAAGTTAAATTTAAATAATCTGATAATATTCACGGGGAGTAACTACATACATGATTCTAGCTGTGAGTGGTACAAACACATTTTGGCCTACACCATTTTCTTCCCAGCACAAAAATTATCCTCTGTTGTTGCTCCTCTGCCATAGTAATAAATAATTAAAATTTTTAGGAACATCATTTCCCTTGACATTTGCGGCTTTGACTGAGCAAACCATCTAGGCGGCTGTATTCTGCTTAAAGCCATTTGTATTTAAGATACAATGGTATGTGACTTGCAAGGTGTGTTTAATAAACTGAACAGAGCACTAAGTGGGCACAATTACTACAATTCATAGAACACAGCATGAGGAAGGCATGATGTTACATTTTCTTGTTGGTTGCAGAATTTATCCCAAAAGTGAGATAAATGGGCTTTATTTGCTTTAGGCAACTAAACTGAGAGCTCCTACATATGCTGCTCACTAGCTGATAAATATTCAGATAAGATTACTCCTTGTTCAGTTCTAGCTGTTAAAGTCAGTCTACTGTCCACAGAATATCCACAGGGGTATAAAACAAATTTTGAAAGTTAATAAATAGTTAAGCAATCTTTCTTGCACTTTGCTTGATACTTTTTGTTTTGTACAGCATTTGGACCACTCTCCTAGGACCTACATGAGATGTTTTTAATCAGATTTTCAATTTTCTAGTGTTTTGCAAGATTAATTTCCTAATATTTTGCATGAAGAAATCAGGGAAAATTATAGGTATCTATTTTAAGTGCTCAATTCTTAGGCAAATAAGAATTCACCTTGAAGGTTTAGGAAGGTGTATACAGATGTTCACTAACATCCTAGGGAACACAGACGATTATTCTGAAGGATGGAAAAAGCTAGGTGACTAAATCCAGATGACTTGGACTCCATCTACATCAGGTGTTTGTGCATATATGTGTTCACATGTGTCCATGTATCTACATATGTATGTATAAAGGTCAGTTTGAGGCTGGACCGGTGCTTAAAGCAGATGGCAGATGCTCTCTATTAACCCCTTCCCCAGAAGGGCATGGACAGTAGAAAAGGGAGAGAGACTGATGGGTTGGAAGATTAAAACAACTTTAATAAAACAATAACAGTGGAAAAAAGAGTATAAAGAATATTAATACTAATACTACTAATTATAGAAATAGAAATATACAAAACCAATACTGAGCTTCCTGATGATGACTGCAGGACCACAGGACCATCACAGTGGCTTGCAATGCTCATGCTCAGGGCAGGCACCCGGATGTCCCAGACTGGGCTCCACAGCCAACAGGAATTGGATTCAGAGATGCACGGATTGGGGTCAGAGGCGGGAGAGTGAGCAGAGTCCCACAAGGATGCTGGTCATGAAGGAAAAAGGCTGACCCCCCATGATCCCTGAGCTTTATACTGAGTATCCACATAGATGGGATGGAATACTACATTGGCCAGTCCTTGTCACCTGTCCCATCCGCAGCTTCCTGTGGATGCAACCCTTTTCCACTTCCCCCCACGTGGACCACAGGAGACCCCGCAGGGAACAAGCACACACGTATGGGCCCTTCTACATAACAATCCCATTTCTACCCCAGCAGCAAATACAGACATCAAACATCATCAACTCTAAAAGCAGGCACTGACTGAAAAACCTGTAGTCACCTTCAGAAACCGCAGTTACTTAAAAAAACTTAACTGAAGAAAAGCTACGGAAAGGAGAAATGATCCTGTTTTAGACAAACCAGGACAAGGTCATATTTAAATATGCCCTGTGTTGATAATGTTTCAGAATTTCTAAATTAGGAACTTTTCAAGGTTCTTTTGCTTTTTATGATTACATAAATAATCACATCACCCTGCTGGCATGGTTGATTTAAAATAATTCTTTTTCAAGAAAGGAAGAGGGTAACATTGAGTAAAAATATGAGACAGAAAAATGGTTCTTTATGCCAAAATTGTTTCTTTCTTACAACTTACACTTCCTCTCGTGCCTGCAGTTCTTGGCGTATCCATTTCTCTTCATCAATCTCTCTCTACTCACCTTGTCTCAGTGGTTCTATCTAAGTAGAGGTTTCTAAATGAAAAAATATTTGATGATTCTGTGACCTTTTATAGCTGTTTATTTCATGTTAATACTTCAAATACAGTGCAATTTTGATGCTTTCTTTTGTATTTGCAACTTTCATCAAGATACCATTTTATTTTATATTTGATGTACATGGCAAGTTTCTGGTAGTAGGGAGCTGCAGGGGTGGCCTCTGTGAGTAGAAGCCAGTGGCTGCCACATGCTGAACAGAGGGGATTCCAGCCAGCTCCACAGTGCACCCACAGGACATAGCTGAGCCCATCAGCTAATCTGGTGGCACCTATGGGCAAACATATTTAAGAAAGGGCAAAATGCTGCACAGGCAGTGAAGAATGAGGAAAAAAGTGAGAAACAGCCCTGAAAACACCAAAGTCAGAGAAGAATGACGGGTAGGAAGTGCTGCAGGTACTGAAGAAGAGATTTCCCTGCAGCCCACGGAGAGAAACATACCAGAGCAGGCAACCATATTGCAGCCCACACGATGGAGGATCCCACACCAGAGCAAGTGGATATTTCCTGAAGGAACTGTGGTCTACTGAGACCCCACACTGGAGTAGATTTTTCTGACAGGAACTGTAGCCCATGGAGGACCTATTCTGAAGAAAGTTTATCCTGAAGGTTTGCAACCCATGGAAAAGACCCACACAGGAGGCGGGAAAATGTGTAAGAAGGAAGGAACAGCAGAGAGTAACTGTTATGGACTGACCACATCCTCCTGCCCCTCAATAACCCCTGCTCCTTTTGGCAGGGATTAGGTAGAAAAGTTGGAAATGAAGGATTGAAATCGACTTGAGGAAAAAGGGGTGTGTGTGTTGAGGAGCATGTTTTAGTCTTGTTTTTGTTTCCAACCATCCAGATTATTTTAATTAGCAATAAATTAAATTAATTTTCCCTATATTGAGTCTCTTTCAGCCATGATAGTAACTGCTAAGTGGTGTCCCTGTCTTTGTTTTGGCCCATGAGCTTTTTAATCTTATTTTCTGTCCCCATTCTGCTAAGGTGGGAGAGTGACAGAGAGGCTGGGTGGGAGTCTGGCAGCCGGTCAAGGTTCATCCACTGCATATTTCAAACTCTATCTCAATGTAAGTTTTAATACTACTCAAAGTATTAATCTATGTCAGGAATTTGATACTTTAGGTCTGGTTTTATCGTACCACTGCTAACTCTTTCAAAGGAAGGCCCCAACTTAGGAAAGACATAGGCATGTTCACATGATCCTTCGCATTTTAATCTGAATAACACCTTGGAGCAATCTATTCTGTAAACTTTGAATTGCTTCTGTTAGCAATACCTCCAGTAATTACTGGCAGGGAATTTTAATTGCATAACTTGAAATATTTTCATGATTTTTTTTTAAATTAAAGAAAGGCATTATACAAAAAAATGTTAGAAGCTATTGTTTCTCAATATTAACATAGTCTCTCCTTGTTTAGTTTAGATGATACATGGAGATCATAAACAAAAGGAAGCACATATTTGTAAACTCATACTTCAAAGAGAAAAATGAGAGAAACAAAAGCTACAAATCCTAAATTTTAATGTTTACATTCACCTAGAGAATTTTCATTCTTAGTACTGCAGTGCCCGAGCTCCCAGTGTACAGACCAGGCTTCCTGCCCACCTTTGTGGTGTCTGAAGAAATACACCTATAAGCATATTATCTCTTTAAAACATTCATGTCTTATCAAGATATAGTGGAGAAAAATATCCTCAGAGAAGTAAAATGGTGAAACTGATAGAAACATTAAACAACTGAAGTCAGAAAGGACCTCTGGAGATTGTCTAGTCCAAAGCCTTGCTCAAAGCAGGATCACATAGAATAACTTGATCAGTGCTGTTTTCCATCAAGTTTGGCATGTCTCCAAGAATGGAGTCTCCACAATCTCTCTGGGTAATCTGTTCCAGTGTTTAATCACCCTTAGAGTAAAAAAATTTGTTGTTGTTGGGGGGGGGGGGTATGTTTTGTTGGCATTTCTTGTACTTATTTATCAAATTAATTTGATAAAATATGGTGATTGGTACTTTTTCTGAGCATTCAAGTAATTTCGGAATAATTGGGTAAATCTCTGTATATGCTTGTAAATCGCACAGATGACCATCAGTCCTACAATGTTGGTTATTCATAGCACTATTTGTGATTCCTGTGTTATAAAAGGAGTTGTGATTTATACCCCTCAAAAGAAAGAAACTAATGGTGGAAATGCCCAAGTGTAAAGTTCATGAACACTTAGATTGAAATCTGTTTGCAGGAACATTCAGAAAGTACCTGTAAATAACAAGTATCACTCAGAAATCCAAACTGGATAGGCACCGACACTCCTAAATGACAGCATTTCTAAAAGTATTGTTTATAAAAAGACTTACTCCTTAGAGCTTACTTCCTTCGTGGGCATTGCTGCCATGAAGAATAACAAATAATCTGTTTCATGGTTAAGCACACATAGCCTAAGTAGAAATTCTTTACTTGTTGGACAGTCCCCAGCTGACAATCTCAAATTATCTGTTTATGGCAAGAAAATAAGTGTCAAGGGATATGGGAATCCTCATTCACACTAAAAGGAAATTTGCCTTCTTTCTATTGCTTAGTTTTTGAAACATACTTTTCATTATATCTGCAAATACACAGGAAACTTTTAATGTTTGTAAATATACTGACCCAAAGAATATGTTGAGCAGTATACTGTAAATTAATTATATAAAGTTTGATCATTCATTTATGATATCCCAATATGTGGCTATAGAGCTTGTGATACTGAAGAACAGAAACCATCTGAATAAAATATTTTTGAGAGGTTTTTTATGGTAATACTTGAATTCCAGTATGAATATGTAAATGAGGGAATGTATGTGAGGCAGTTCATCAATTTTGACCCATTAGTATTTATAAATTTTAAATAGTTTCTTGTTTCTAAAAAATCAGTTCCAATTCTATGTATTTTTCTTTTTAATATGCCCAGTCACAGAACCTTTAAAACATAATTTCCGTGATTCAAGTGGCAAAACTATCAACTCTGTACTGAAATTGGTCCGAAATATTTTGTACCACATTGTGACTTTATCTCAGAAAAGCCTCTCTAAATAAAAAATTTAAAACAGCTTTTTTTACCTCTCTAATCACCAATAATTCTGATCTTCAGAAACTTTTTTAAAAAATAAAAAATATCATTTTGAGTATTGATATCTCAAATTATTCTTCTGTTGACTTACTGAAAAGTATAAGTAAAAATTTGTACCTGGTTGGATCTGAAATCACTGAGAAAATTTTGAAGAATATTTAAAATTTTATATTAATTCTATTAAAGCAGTCACAAATACATAAAATGCAATTATTTTATTAGTACTATCTCTGTTAAGTAAATGTAACTCCACAACACACCTATCTTTACTCTTCTGTTTCTTTAACTAGTGCAATACAATAGCTGCATCAAAAGTTCTGCTTAAATTCAAATTCCTTGTGGTAACCAGAGCTAGTGAGTTGTGAGAGCTGCAATGTAATAGCTAGAAGCCACAGAATGTATTTTTCACCCATTTTCCACAGTTCACTTGCATGAATTGAAACAGTCAAAATAGTCTGGGGTGAGAACTATTGATTGCATTCCTTCTTAGAGGAAGTGTTCATTATAAACACACTAATCAGTCATGAGATAGTAAGCTCTTTGACTTTTAAGCTATTATAATTATGCTTCAGCATTAACCCCCACAAGCGTTAAAAACAGTGTTTAAATATATATAACCGATGTATGGTGTATGTATCAGATCCGTTACATTTTCAAACTGACAGATCACTTCTAAGTTACTTATCAAGATCATCCTTTTCTGAGGATATTAACAACGTTAATAATTTGATTATGAATCTCATCACAAGTAATTAATGGAAAGCAGCTTAGTTCTGGAGAGGGGTATTTGTCTTACAGCACCTAGTATTGAATTTACTAAAGATTTCAGGTCTTGAAAATGGCCACGCATGTGTTTGACTGCTGGAATTGTGTAATGCATACTTCATACAATTCTGAACTCTGACATGTCGATTTCTTTGTGTAGATTTCACAAAAGATTTTTATCAGCAGAATCAGAAGATGGGGCCGTGTATTTTTCACTCAAGGAAAAAAACGCTCAGAGGCACATGAACATAAAGACTTAAATATTTGAGCTTAATCATATGTTTCCATTTTGGTAAAAAATTTATGGAATTCTGTGATGAGTTTACTTTTTGTATATAAGATACAGTCTCAATCCATCCCCTGTAACAGACTTAATTTTTTACCCAAAATTCAGTAGAGTACTTACAGTATTTGACTAAATAGTTTAAATGGATACTGTATTGTTCTCAGAGCTCTATTCAGCTTTCCACAAGTCTTCAATGCTTTGTTTTGGGAAGTTAATTTGTTCTTTACTGGAAAACCTGAGATCAGCAGAAATAAACTGTGCAAATTGCAACGGTGTGTCTGTAATATCAGGCTGTTCACCCAAACACAGACCTGAAGAGATGTACTGGTTTTTCTTAGGACAGAGTTAATTTTCTTCATAGTAGCTTGTACGGGGCTGTGTTTTGGATTTGTGATCAAAACAGGGTTAACAACACAGGAATGTTTTCGTTACTGCTGAGCAGTGCTTACACAGAGTCAAGGCCTTTTTTGTTTCTCACACCATGCCACCAGCGAGGAGGCTGAGGGTGCACAAGAAGCTAGGAGGGGACACAGCCGGGACAGCAGACCCCAACTGACCAAAGGGATATCTCATACCATATGACATCATGCTCAGCAGATAAATCGACTAAGCATTATACAGCTGCTTGTGCTCAGCAATAAAAACTGTGTGTGTGTCGGGGGCGCGAAAAAAAAGAGGGTGTGGGTGTGGGGGGGGGGGGAGGGGGAAGTTTCCCAGGCCAGCATTCGCTTGTGGACTGGATAGGCATTTGTCAGCTGGTAGTGAGCAATTGTTGTGGGATTTTTGCATCATTTGTTTTTCTTGGCTTTGATTTGGTTTGGTTTGGTTTGATTTGGTTTTGGGTGAATTAGCAAGTGGCTGTGTGATGCTCAGCTGCCTACCAGGGTTAAACCACAACAAGAAAACATGAATTTCAGTTATGAACAAAGATCAAAACATTTGAAGTTATGTTGTCCAAAACTACTGAACTGGTTTGTGAGTACCAAACTGGTTTGTTAGAATGTGTCCAGGAAGGCTTTCTCACACTCATCATCTACATGAGACTCCTTTCTTCCTCAGGACATACGTATAGCTGTGTGTCCTATGACATTTGGACATTTGCCATATTCAATATTCTAAGTAAGACAAAGTTATATAAACGTTCAGATAAAAGCTCAAGACTCTCTCTACCAGAACTGTGTAGGCATTTGGTTTGATTTTTTATGCAGGTGCAAATAGTATATTTGAGGGTCTTCTTGTGGGCAGAGGATTATCATGTGTGCTTTTTCCTATTTTACAGCATGGGATTGAGACCAAAAAGTTTCATCTTCCTTCTTTAAGCTGAAATAATATGAATAAGTTTTAAATGTTATTTTGAGGTGGCCAAAACATTCATCAAACCAATGAAGATTCTATAATTCAATTGCCTTTTAAATTTCCAGGATAATTTAAACTGTGGCCTTATAAAAATCAGGACTGAGTACACTTACTCCTTTTGGCTTGTTTTCCACATCAGTAATTATTTGAAACTTTTCTTCTTTTACTCTAGTCATCTTCAGCTTTAATGAGAATGGTTCATAGATGAACATCTGGTAAACAAATCACCAGCATTGTAAGCATTATTTAAATACTTTTTTTTCAAAAAATTTGGACATTGTCTTCAGACTTTTTTAATTGCTAGGCTTGCATTAAGATTCTACTGCTGACACCATGTATTGTTTTCCACTATTTAAACAGCAGCTGCCTGAAATTCTCTGAGTACTATAATATGCATTATTCTGTTGTAAGAAAGCCACTCAGATGAATTGACGCTTTTTTTCAACTCAATAAAAAAATCCTTCTCACATCTCTATGATGTAGAGATGTATACATATACACTGACATGCAGTGGCTGATGTTTGTAAAGTAGAGAAGAGCTTACCAGATCTTGACTATCAATAGCACTATTTAAAGCTATACCTAGAATTCATAAGACATTATAATTTCATTTTATACTTTATTCATTCTGTGAATGATTCATGCACAGCAACAAGAGCTAGGAAATTAATAACAAAAATAAATCTGAAATAATGGAGTTCACAACACAATTATGCAGAACAGAGTAGGGTTTTTTTTTACAAATTATTACCAACTTAGTCAGCAATGCTTTAGAAACAAACACCTTTCAAAGTATTTACTACATTGAAATTCTTGTTCTGTGCAAAAAGGGAATATACTGTGCATGGGGAGCCCCCAAAACTTAGTGTTAACTGAAGTAAAATCTTGAGGATCTGTGCAAAAATACAGCAAACAGTTATTATGAGTCCAGTTACAATAATAATAATACTTAAGACCAAACTAGTATAGAAAAAAAACTCACATTTTCCGAAAATACTGCACACAATAAAACCTTCTTATATCTACCCTTTTCTTTCCTCAGGGCAGTGAGAAAGACACATAGCAAACTAAATATTTCAGGATAACAGATTTTTGCTAGTTCAGAGATGTAGTAAGCAAGATTTCTTAAGAAAATTTCTACCATAAAGAGTGAAGGATCTCAGGACACTGGGTCAGTTTTTAAAGTCAGATTTCTCAAAGCACCAGAACAGTGTGTACTGTTCTCCAAGAAAAGGTCAGCTTTGCTGAGTGTATTTGATTGAGCTTGAACACAGAGGTGGAAGAGGTGGAAATAGCGACAGGCTACTAAGGAGGGGTATAGGTGTATCACTTGTGTCTGCAGAAAAAGAACTGGGAAGACCAGAGCTTGTCTAGAGTTTAGATTGGCTGAGGATGTGAAGGGCTACAAGAGGGGATTCTATAGGAATGTCAGCAGCAAAAGAAAAACCAAGCAAAACATGATGCCATTGTTGTATATTACAAAGGCAAAAGAAAAGAATGATGCACTAAAGGCTTTTTTTGCCTCTGTCTTTATTGACTTTATTGTCTCTCAGATAGCCTAACTTAGAGCAAATTTTGAAGCAAAAAGGTGCTAAGCATAGAAGAAAAGGATTGACTTCATAGAATCATAGAATCATAGAAGGGTTTGAGTTGGAAGGAACCTTTAAGGTTCATCTAGTTCCAAGCCCCCTGCTGTAGGCAAGGACGCCTTTCACTAGATCAGGTCTCTCAAAGCCCCATCTAACCTGGCCTTGAACACTTCCAATGACGGGCATCCACAACTTCTCTGGGCAACCTGTTCCAGTGTCTCACCACCCTCAATGTAAAAAAATTCCTTCCTTATGTGCAATCTAAATTTACCCTCTTTCAGTTTAAAACCATTACCCCATGTCCTACCACTACAGGCCCCAGTAAAAAATCTCTTTCCATCTTTCTTATAAGCCCCCTTTTAAGCATTCAAAGGCTATAAGGCGTCCTCAGAGTCTCCTCTAGACTAACAACTCCAACTCTCTCAACCTTTCCTCATAGGAGAAGTGTCCCAACACTCTGATCATTTTCGTGGCCCTCCTCTGGACCCACTCTAACAGGTCCATGTCTTTCTTGTACTGGGGACCCCAGAACCTGACATATAGTTGAGGTAGGGTCTCACAGGGTGGAGTAGAGAGGGAGAATCCCCTCCCTCAACCTGCTGGCCACACTTCTTTTTATGTAGCCCAGGATAGGATTGGTTCTCTGGGCTGTAAACTCTGACTGGACTATAGAACTAGACCCAAATTGGTTTTCTGGACTGTTAATTGCTGACTTGTATCAAATCTTTTGTCTAGCAATATCCCCAAGCCCTTTTCTGCAGGTCTTGTATCAATCAATTCATCACTCAATCTGTACTGATGTTGAGGACTGCCCTGACCTGGGTGCAGGACCTTGCATTTGGTACTGTTGGACTTTATGAACTTCACAAACTTGGAGCCTACGCAGACAAATGATATATATATAAATCTATGGGATTGGAAGGGATGTATCCAATTATGCTAAAGCAGTGAGTTCATTCAATTGAGAGACTGCTCTCTATTAACTTGGGGAGATGCGAATGTCTCTGATGACTGGAAAAATGCCAGTGTGATGCCCATCTTTAAAACAAGACGAGAGAGAGGATCTACAAGTCAGTCATCTTTACCTTAAACTGTGGAAAGATTATGGAGCAAATTTTCCTGGAAAACATTGCCAACATTTCCAGACATATGAAGGACAAAGATTCTCTGAGATAAAATTTTGCCTAATCGACCTGATTGACTCCTATGACTGCTCTGGCTCTGTGGATAAGGGCAGAGCAATGTTTATAATTTACTTTGATTTTACCAGAGCGTTCCATAATATCTCCAGTAGTATCCTTGTAAATAAATTAGGGAAATATAGGCTGTCTGAGTGTACTACATAGTGTATAAATAATAGGCTGGACCATTTGGCTCAAAAAGTACCGGTCAACAGTAATGGTTCAAAGACTAACTGGTTACCAGTTACAAGAAGTATCCCTCAGGTGTCAGTATCATAGTCTCCACTAACAACATCAATGATGAGATGAAAGATAGGGCTGCCAAGCTCATCTATAACATCAAACTGGGAGGGATGAATAATATTCTAGAAGACAGGACTTCCATCCAGAGACATTTTGACACACTGAAGGAATGGGACAATAGGAAGTTCATTAACTTAAACTAAGACAAATGAAAAGCCCTGCACATGACACTTCAAACCCATGCAACAGTGCAGGCTGGGGACAAGCTAATTAGGTATCAGCCCTATAGAAAAAAAAATGGGGGAGGGGTGGGTTGGTATACAGCAAATTGAGAGTGTGTCAGAAGTACTTCATTAAGGCTAACAACACTCTGAACTGTATTGCCAAAACTGTAGCCAGCAGGTCTAGGGTAGTGATTATTCCCCCTCTATTCAGCAGTTATGAAACAGCATCTACATCACTGTGTCCATTTCCGAGCTCCTCAGTACAGGAAAGACAGGGTATATTGGAATGAGCACAGCAGAAGGCCACCAACATGGTCGGGGTTGGACCAGCCCACAATGTACAAGGCTGAGCTGGGTTTGTTCAGCCTATGGAACAAAAGATGAAGAATGGATCTAATTCTGGTTTTAGCTAGCTAATGGGAGGTTATAGAGAAACAGAACCAGATGTGCAAAGTGACGGGATGAGAGCCAACAGACACAAGTTGTCATACAGGAAATTTTGTTCAGACTTCAGAAAAATGTTCTTCACAATGAAGGTGATTGGAACATGTTACTCATGGAAATGGTGAAATTTCCATTCTGAGCAATCTAATTTTGAAGTTGTCTCTGCTTTGAGTAGGAGAGGCTAGACTGGATAGATTATTGCGACAGGTCCTTTGTGTAAGTAAGAATTATACTCATCTACTATGATGTGAAGATAAATTTATTAGTCTCCCCCAGTGCCCAAATGAGTTAGTAATTAAAGATTATAAACCAATAGAAACTTGAAATTAGATAGAAGCATGCTGAATACATGTCCAGTAATTTCAGTGGTTAACAAAAACTATTTACATTTGAAATTGTGAAAAAAGTGATGAGTTATAAAACATATAAAGAATGACAAAAAATGTGTTCATTACATTTTTTAAGTTGTTTTATTCATACTTTATCTAGGAAACAAAATGAATAAAACCAAAAAATGTTTTTTTGTTCTATCTTACTCTTGGTTATACTCAAAGTGCTGAAGAACACTTCATTAAAAAAAAGTAATTTCAGCGGAATATATAAATGTACCATTCTTTGAGAGTACTCTAGTCTATTTGAATGCAAAGTGTAGATCTCTCTGGTAATGATCACAGAATCTAAATGTAGCTGATGTTTATAGTACCCTTGCCTCATTTGTTCACAAAATTGGGATCTGTAGAAAGAATAAACCAGAGATAAACAATACTTCAACTAAATCCCAGCTAGCTTTCCCATCTTCAACCTCAATAGATTCATATTACTTATAAAACTCTCACTCCCCAAATTATTGTTCCACACTTAAATTAGGGACTTTTTTAATCCATCAGCTATCATGAGTGTTACCTCCATGCTCTTCATTTCTGTCATTGACAGATTGACTTGGAGCAACAGAAAGCTGCTACATATACACGAGTGTATGCTTCTATAAATATTTTTCCTTAATTACCCCTACATGCCTAACACACCTACTACAACATGCTTAGTTACAATCTGAGGACAGAATCTCTTATTTTACCTAATACAGAGACCTCTAAGGGTTTTAAGGATACACTTTGAAACTTCCCTCAAGATATTCCATGACAATAAATTAACTATGTCTCTAATAAAGGTTTACTAAAAATTATCCAATTTCCAAAAATCTCCCAAATTTCATTCTCCTAAATGGTTGATATTTAGGGACTGTTACATTGCTGAAAAAAAAAATAAAATAAAAAACAATCAAAAAATTAAACTTAGACTGAAGAACAGCACAGGAAATACAACTTTAAAATAACTAATATTAACAATTATTATTGCTTACTGAAATATATGGAATTGACACATAAAAGTTTACATGGGGAACTGTTCAACAATGCTAATTTCTCAGTTGTTGTCAATTTACATTCCTCTCCTGTAAATCTTCTAAACATACACTTGCTTGTTCATTCTTCCACAATTGGAAAGTGTACTGGATGTACAGAGACTTCATGTTTTCCCAAACACATCAGTTGTGAAACAAAAATATTTAAGTAGTATCTTTCAGTAGTTTACAGTCATCACTGTATGCTGCTGTTAGCTTTTCTTTGGAATGTTTCTAAAGGTGTTCTTGACAAACCCTGACAGTCAAGCAGAAATTTGTATCTCCCATGATTTTGTTGTGTCTTGGAGATCTGATACTGTGTCTTTATCTTCACCTTCTCTCTGTTTGCATCTCATGAAACAGTGTAGTTCAAATTTAATTCTCAACCTTACCTCTTATTGAGATATTGGCATTATTACCATGATAAATAATCTTTATGCCAGGTTAAAAAAAAAAAAAGAAAAAAAAAAAGAAGCTATTTTTTTTCACTGATTTTTAAAGCAAAATCATACTGATGTGTACATAGAGAGAGAGTGTTGTGGTCTCTCTTGTCTCTGTTTTCTTTTTTTCTTTGCATTCTCCCTCCCCTCTTCTTTCCTTTTTATTTTTTTAATTTATTATCTCGTAGGTATTTGTCTACAATATGTGTTCTATAATGAATGCTTCCAGTATTCTGTGATTTTACTTCTTCTGGTTCTTCAAACATACCGTAAAATTTTGATTTGTTAGCAAGCCTACTGCTGAATGTCAGCACATCTACAGCTGTCTCTTGTTCTTCCTTGACTGACTTCCACTTGCCAGCAATACAGCTTTCAGTTTGTTCCCTGCTGTTGTTCCTGATGTTTCCAAAACCTTTTTCCAATTCTTTTAGACTAGAGTCTGTGCTCTCCATGTGATGAAAATGCAATTATTAACATGAAAAGTCAGCATTTACCATCAAATATCTATAGAACAAACTGTTTCCAGTTCTAAGTATTGGGCTACACTCTGTAGGTTCAGGTCCCTCTGAATGGAAATTTTTTGAAGAATTATTGGTCATCTAACATAACACCCAATTATTCAAATTACTCTGTGCTTGGCATCTTTGAGGCATTCATTCATTAACTGACAGAATATAACTTATAATATGTAAGTCAGAAATTTTTTAGGAGGAAAACAAACAGGTCTAGTTATGAATATGTTTCACTACAGAAATATTGCTATGAGGTAAATTGCTATTAGATTACAGAATTTATCATGACTCCTGCTATACCAAATGTTTTACTTAAAGCTTAGTTTTAAAAGTCATGAGATCATATCAAACTGTATGATTAAAAATATGTTGTTTAAAATAAAAATATAACTCAAATGCACAATGAAGATTCCCACGAGAGAAGGAGAGTTAAAAGACTCCATATCTTGGGGCTTATACTTCAGTTGCTAAATTTGTGATATTCTTGACTCATGACTTTCATGGTGTAAACTACAGCTGTAAATAGTAAACTGTTCACTGCATTAAATCACTTTGTACAAGTGGACCTGAACACTCTTTTAGATATAGATGTAGATATATGTATACAGGGAAATATTACCAAAAAGTAAAATGAAAATTTGTTAATGAAATATTCAGATTTTCAGTTGAATTTGGCTACTATGATATAGATCTATCACAGGAATGAAGCGAGGGAGTAACAACATAACATGAAAACAAGAGTATCTCCCTTGTATGACCAGTATAGGAATAACAATGTAATCATATTGGCTAAGATCCTTCTAATAAGCCAGGAAGGCTTTAATTGTGACGGAATTGTGTTGGTGGATAACACTGACAATTTAAAATGTTAAACAGAAATATCTGAGCTGTGAGGTTCACACAGATAACATTTTCTTTACAGTGTTTGCCATAAATTATGTTCCTTTAACCCAAGTAGTTTCCTTATACTAACTGTATAATTAAATTATGACATTAGTAGTAGTAGACAAATTTGCATATGGCAAGGAAAAGTAACAGTGTTTCACTCCAAAAATGTTAAATGGAATTTTCAAAATGAATATTTATTAAGCACTGTGAAGTAGATTTGATGATGATTTTTAATTGTGCAGCTTGTCTTTACAATTACAGCATTATTCTTATGTAAATTAGTGTATTGAGCAGTTGGAAAAAAGAAGCTTCTGAGTTTCCTACCAACTTTAGCAAAAGACTAATGAAAACAGTGTGGAACACAGAGACCTTTGCACTCCCACTGGGTCAATATGAATTCACATATACACATACTGATTTTACACAGTAAAGTTTCGGTAGCAGAGGGATGCAGGTTTGCCTTCTCAGAGAAGAGACCAGGGATTGCCTCCATGTGGGACAGAGAAAATTTCAGGTGCTTTTAGTTTTGCTTTTATTTCTTGCTATCTTACTCTGTTATTAATTGGCAATAAATTAAATAAATATTTCCCCAGTCGAGTCTGTTTTGCCCATAATGGTAAATGTTGAGCAATATCCTTGTCATCTCAACCCACAAGATTTTCATCTTATTTTCTTCCCCTGACTTGCTGAGGAGAAGTGAGAGAGCATCTTGGTGGGTACCTGGCAGCCAAGGTTAACCCACCACGACACATCTGTTCCGTGCAAGCTTAGTTACTGTGTTGTTCTGAGGCAGTTCCCCGATTTTACAGTCCATGTTTTTGTGAACAAGCGTTCCTGGTGGAGTACCAGGCTTTTGACAGCATAAGATCTTTGGAAGAAAATAGGCAAATGTTTAAGGAAAATACTGAATCTTATGATTCATAAGGCATTGCACAATGTTGTGTAGAGGGACAACATATAAACTGAAAAATATTGTTCTGGAAAATGGTTTATCTGTGTAACTTGATGAAGACATGAAATTGGGAAAAGTGGTTGATACATGGAAGGGTTGCACTACCATCCAGAGGGACCTTGACAGGCTGGAGAAATGGGCTGACAGGAACTTAATGAGATCTGCTTATTCCTGCACCTGGGGAGGAACACCACCATGCACCAGTATATGCTGGGGGCCACCCAGCTGGAAAGCAGCTTTGCAAAAAAGGACCTGAAAGTCCTCCTAGACACCAAATAGACCATGAGCCAGCAATATGTCCTTGCAGCAAAGAAAGTTAATGATATCCTGGGTACATTAGGAGCAGCGTTGCTAGCAGGACAAGGGAGATGACCCCTCCCCTCTATTCAGCACTGATGAGGTCATATCTGAAGTACTGTGTCAGGTCTGCGCTCCCCAGTACAAGTGAGATATGGACATACTGGAGAGGGTTCAAAGAACCACTAAGACTTTTAAGGGGTTGAAGCATCTCACATATGAGAAAAAGCTGATAAAGGTGTCCAGTGACAGGACCAGAGGTGATGGGCACAACGTAAAACACAGGAGGTTCCCTCTGAACATCAGGAAACATTTTTTTTTACTGTGAGGGTGAGGGTGACTAAGCACTGGCACATGTTGTCCAGGCAAGTTGTGTAGTCTCCCTCCTTGGAGGTATTAAAAATCCATCTGGATATGTTCCTGAGCAATTTACTCTAGGTGACTCTGCTTTAGCAGGGCCATTGGACCAGATGACTTCCAGAGGTCCGCTCCAACCTTAACAGTTCTGTGAATTTGTGCAAGAAAGTACTTTGCAAAATATGCAAATAAGCAAAAAATACTTAATTAATACAGACAAGCAAATCAAAATTAAAGGAAGATTACATGTTTGAATATATAAAAAATATGTAATTGGTGTGAGTGGGATACTGGAAGGGAGGAAGGGGAGTTTGAAGAATGTAAAAACCATTGGAAAACAGCATTTATTGACTGCAAATGTTAGCAGAGAAATCCACAGATCCAAGCCTGCCACCTCTTTGGACAAGCCCAAAAACCCCATTAGTTAGATAAGGTAGTGATAATCTGAATATAAAATAGCTTTAAATAATGGATTGGAAATAGATGAGAAATCTTTCAGCTGTAAAAGATACATTGGAACAAAATGATGGGACTCAGAAAGAGCACCAAAGATCTGTGCAATCATATAGGGCTCAAACAAGAGAAATAAAATAATATTATGCAACATTTCTTACACCAGAACAGTTAAGGGCAACCCAATGAAGTTTTCAGACGCATCAAATTTATAAAATGAACAGAATACAAATGGTTTTGCATACAATAATTGAACTGTGAAATTTTTGTTAGCAGCCCTCAGTCGGCGATGCAAGCAGCGGTGACAACAGTAAGTTCTGCGACCAAGTGCTAGGTTGAGGCAGACAGGGGGGTCCTGGAGCCAGGGAAACCCAGGGAAGGGTAGCGAGACCCACCAGGAACTGACAGCTCTCACAAGTGAAGCTGATGTGTCCTGGGCATTGCCAGGAGCAACCATGGTAGATTTAAACAGCCCTAAGGAGCACCAGCAACCAGGAGCACTGCAAACAGGGCGTGGCGCATCAGCCAGGGTGTGGCACAGCAGTTTACTCAGCAGTTCTTGTGGAAAGGCATGCAGGAAGGGTGCTGAAGCTTTGCCACCTCAACCAGGGAGCAATGGTTTCCACCCAGCAGAAAGCCATGGCTTCTCTAAGCTCTGCACCCACCGTGACTGACACAACTGCTTGCATTGAAAAAAAACAAGACGGGTGATTGTCATAGGAGACTCTTTCCTGGATGGATTAGAAGGCCCAATATGCCAAGTGGACCCACTCTCTAGGGAAGTGTGCTGCCTCCCAGGGGCCCGGGTTAAGGATGTGAAGAGAAAGCTTCCTACCCAGTTTACGTCAACCTGTTTACATCAAATTTGTTTAAATGTTTCCTGACGTGACTCTCCTCCACCAAGGGAAAGTCTTCCCTCCAGATTTTCCCACAAATCTCAGGCATCTAACTTTCCTGAAGATAATCTTAACTAGTCCAGACTGAAGCAAAGACC
The DNA here is from genome assembly GCF_000690535.1 of Cariama cristata. Classification (NCBI taxonomy): domain Eukaryota; kingdom Metazoa; phylum Chordata; class Aves; order Cariamiformes; family Cariamidae; genus Cariama; species Cariama cristata. The sequence goes on from NW_009632661.1 coordinate 49,840, forward strand.
ATGCTAAGTACCTTGGCCTTCTTCATATACCTTGTCACACCAGGTGATTTCTCTGCCTGATTCAGCAGCAGATCTGTATTTTCCCTTGTTTTCCTTTTGTTACTGAGTTATCTGCAGAATATTAGGATTAGAATATTATAATAATGATAATATATTTCTAATATTGTCTAATTTCTCATTAATTTGTGTTGTCAAATTCATTTGTCCTCCATCCCCAAACACCATTGAAAGATCATTTCCCAGTAATTTCTCATGGTTTTCCTTTAGTGCAAATGATTTGTAATCTCTGTACATGTTAGAAGCTATAAAATTCATTTCACGTCCTTGAAACCATCCAATGCCTTTTACCTTCAATGCACTGTCTCAGGAATCTTTTTCAGAAAAGATATTTAGGATACAGGTTAACATTAGCTACAATAACCTGTATTTATCACATGTCTGTACCACTATTATTGAGGACAGAGGTAGAAACCACAGCAGAAAGGATTGTCTGAGAGTTACACATTCAGATAGGAAAAGAGCATGAGTAACACTCTTGCCTTTCCCCAGCAGCCTGGTTGAGGATGTCATGAGAGATTAAAAGGTCTGTTTTTGCCCCTCTGCTCCCACAGAGTGAGTGTACTTTGGAAAGAAAGCAGACTTCAGAAGAAAGCAAATTTCAGAGAAATAACACGCGTGTTTTCAAATCTAGTTTCAAGTTCCCATCTGACATATTTTCACTGGGAATATGTGCAAATGGGAATGTGGAATAAATATGTCCATTAGTGAACTCTGGAGTATGTATATATCTTTGTGGTTTGTGCTCAAATTTGGTTCCTAAAATAATGGCAAAGAAGTAAATCCTAAGTCCTATGATGAACAGCTGTACACCCACTAGTTTGAAAGATTTTGAAGAAAATTCACTGACTTTCTGCTTTGTTTCCTTTGAGGACTAATTACATGTTTGATTTTCCCAGTACTTTTTAAAGAGTGAAGAGAGTTGATACAACTCTACAGTTTAATATTACCCAGTAATTTTCATTATGAAAATTCTTCTATTAAAAATACTGCTTAGCTTTCACTAAGGGTGAAGGGTCTAAGTAAAACTGTAAGACAACTCTTCAATAAAACTCAGTCAGCAAATAACTGTCCCAAGGCTTTGCTATTTGAAATTCATTTACCAAGCAATATATTGTGGCAATTCTAATCTAATTGAGAATAATTTTTATATTAAAATGTGTATTTTACTAAGGTACTTTTCATGTCATGTAAATATTTTTCATTTTCCTCACCTTCAATAACTAACCTGCCGGTGAGTTTCAGGGTTTTTTTTGTTGTTGTTTGTTTTTTTGTGGGTGTTTTCTTTTTTTTTTTTTATTTCCCCCAGAAAGAAACCCAAACCACTAGAAACCCAAAAGTCAAAGGAAGAAATAAGTTTAATAGACATTTTTTAAAAGCAACTGTAATATTTTAAATTCCTGAATGTGTAATTTTTGCAAAACTATTAACTTAAAAAGAAATATTTAGACAACAGTTTTGTAAGTCTTTACATAGTCTTGTCATGTGGTCTATTAAACTATACTATATATGTGTGTATATATTTATACACATATGCTATACCAGTAGTTTCCAGACTGACCAATGGGAAATCCTCAATACTTCCCTGTCTTCTGGGTTCCTGACTAGAACCTGTGCACTTGTATCCATTACAGTTAGTCCCTGAGTGCCCTGGAGAATTCAGAAGAAAATATTTTAACAACTGAATATGTTTTGGTCCTGATATTCAACACACATTGCAATACATGGTTCCTGAGCCTTTGGAACTTATGTCACAAGAATTAAAACCCAGTGGAAGCATATTTATAAGAATTACTAAAATCTTAAAGAAACTAATAATTATATTATAATTACATATTGTAATTATGCTAAATGAAGAATAAGCAGACAAAGAAATGGTAGGCAAGGGAATTAAAGGAAGTCAGGAGCTAGCTAGAGTATTTTTAATATTTTACTTTGAGGAGGATACGGCTGAGAAAATTCTGAATTTTTCATTTAGGGAACTAATAGTTGGTAATATGATTCATATATATATATAGTACATAGATTTAAAATATGAAAAGCACTTTGGCATACTTTTTGTTAAATCACATTCTAAAAGTTTGGTGGTTTTATTACTGTTGCACCATACTTCAAATTTAAGAATGAACTTTACTGCAGTTTTCTGTTCCCGGTCATATGTTTTGGTTTGGTTTGGTTTGATTTGGTTTTTTTGTTCACAACAATCAGAACAGTGAGAATGCAAACAATAGCAATGTATCTTTCTAATACAAATCTACTTAATTTCAAAACACACACAAAAACCCTTTTTCCATATTTATTCTATATATACAAAAAATTTAATAATTGTGAGATACTAGGAGAAATTAATTAAACATGAAGTCTTACTAAATAATTCCATTTTGCTTCTAATTTTGTTTCAAAAGGGAAAGCTTGCTTTGAATCACTTTAGTTAACTATTTTCCATCTCAAAGAATTCCAAAGACAAACATTTACAGGACCTTAAGAAGTTCAAAGCTATTTAAGGGATTTTTGTTGTTTCATTTCATTTTTTCTTGCTTCATGCAGTTTCCATAAAAAAGATTATATACTGTACAAGTAACTCTTCAGATAAATAAATTTGCAGTGCTATCTAAGACTGAATTCAATTCTGAGTTAAACCATGCCTGCCAATTATTTCCAGCTATTTGATAGACCAGTTCTATTCAATTTAAATTCCATTCTCAACAAAAATTCTTATGCAACAATACACTCAGAAATTGATACTTTGTGAGAGGCAGAAACAGTAAACATTTTTGTTTTCTTTACTGTTCCTTTTATGGAAGAAAAGACAGGAACAGCAGGAACCAGTATATTATAGCACTAGCAATGTGGAGGTTCTAAAGCTGTTGTCATTCTCATGTCAATGGTGTTTTAAAGAACAGATGTATGACTAGGTTGGGAGTCAACAAAATCAAGTTTATATTTTTAAAAAACAAACAAATCTTTCTGCTTTCAAAATATGTTTTAAAATGAATACTTACATGTCATAGCTAAAGAAATAATTTCAATTTATCAACTCAGTGTAGAGTGATATTAATTTTTAAACCCAGATCTTGTACTCCAGATAGGGAGGAATTTCTAGTTTAGTTTCTCTTGAGGGTAATATAGTGTAGAGGGGAAGGGTAAGGAAAATATATACTTCCGAAATATGAGAAAAATACATATGCTTCTTTACTGAGTTGGAGTATTTCTAATAAAGGGAGAAAAGGAAAAAGATCATAGATAAATTTTCTTTACCATTAGCTCATTTCCCTTCCTCAAATGTTCATAACCTAACACATTTCTACAAAGGATTTCAGAGACTACTGTATCTTCAGCATACCTGATTACTTTCCTCAAGTGAGGCATAAAATTCATTTTATATCCACAACCTTCACTGACTTTGGCTGGAATAACTTCCAAAGGAAAAAACTTTAATGATATTGCTGTCACTATTTTCACATAATCATTTTGCATTCATTTTAATATCTTCTAACAGAACAATTAGATAATATTGAAATCAATATATCTATTATTTGACCTTTGACTGTACGAGAGACTACTTTGTTTTTTTATGGGAAGCTAATCACAGAATATATTTGAATGTATATCAATAACATTTAGATTTTATACAGACTTAGAAATTTCAATTTATCTATTTATATTCATATATAATATGCATCTTTGAGCATAGGTATATGAAAACAGAGACTAATATAATTTTTTGCTATTTTATTTCCTAGTGAAGTAATTAACCTTGGGAAAAAAAATGTGCACATTGGGTTATAATTCTTGTGAATTCTCATGATTTGAAAAATAAGCTCTGTTTCAGTTATCTTAATTTCCCTGTACAGTTGTCTTGACAGATACTTACCTCCTGTTTTATGAAGCAATTTCACGCACATATTGCTTAAGGTAAAGTTGACACTTGAAGATAAACACAAGCAAGGAAACAAAATTTTTAAACACATTGTTTAGAAGAAAGTTGTGGTTCAGTTTTTAGGTAAAGCAAAACTTCACTAGTTTGCTTAGCAGTTTGCAAGAGATCCTGTGAGTTAAGAATGTGCATCTAGTTTTTTATGCTGTAGGATTGAATCAAATGGTGTATGTGATCTTGTATAGTGACCAGTGTCCCTATTTTTTAATATCTTTACTTCATGGTTGCCCTCAGAATATTTTTCCCTCCTCTTCTCTACAGTATTAACTTCTGGTGGAAAAATGTTTTTAGATGAATATTTAAAAACATCAAGCCCAGTCTTCTGTCTCTAGAGGACTGTATTATGTCTTACAGGAGACTGGAAATGAATTTGTCTGTTGCCTGTACTATGTTAAGTATTCAATTCCTTGGTATATCAGTCCACCCCTTTTTATGAACAATTACTTCCAGTTAAAAAAAAACCAAACCAAACCAAAACAAAACCACACGTACACACACAAAAAAAAAAAAAAAAAAAACACAAAAAAAAAAAAAAAAACACACAGAAGAAATAGAATAGATGTACTTAAAAGCAAGACTGAAAATTCTCAGTTGCACAATTTAGTAATTTGAAACGATAATTTTGTCCAAAATAATTGCACAAAATTTGAGACCAAGCTATAATTTTCAGCGTGTCTGAATTCCTTGCTAAGTTCTTTTCTCAGCTCTGCACCAGACAACACAATGAAACAAGAGAATAGTTTACAACAAAACGCTGTTATTCATAAAACAAAATCACTTTTCCTTGTATGGTTTTTAAAATTAATTACATAGTGTACCTATTGCATATCAACTGTTTGTTGAGTGGACTTACTGAAGGGTTTTTCACTGTTTGATTGTCACGTTAACCAAAAGAGTGTTTTTACAAGCTGCAAAGCTCAACCTTTTAGAGATGTTTTGCTTGCAATTAAAAGACTGATTTTTTTTTTCTTCCACGTTTAACTTCCATTTATGCTTACCGGGTTTGGTTTACTTTTTAAAAATATTGGGACTGAATTTCACATTTTCTGTATCCATTGTCAAAACCTGTCTTTTACCTTTGCGAAGCTGAATATGTTGCGAAGTTTGAATCACTAAGGTTGGGTAAATTGTAATTATAGTGATCTTCAGTGTCAGAACTGCCTAATAAGGGAAGAATAGATATTTTTCTTGATATCTTTTCCCCCACTAATCAGGATCATTATAATTGCATAAATTTTCTGAAAAGTTAATGTAAATTGAAGACTGCAAAATTTCTATAGCAGATAATACATTCTTAAGCTGAAAAATTTCTATAGTGTTTAATATAATGAAGTCAAATCTTATCTCTTCAGCCAGAGAGCAGCTTGCATTGTAAATAATGTTGATTAAAGAAGTACAAAGCAAATCTGCATCAGGTGATACATTTTTCATATTTTAAATCAAGTTAGTTACAGGAAAAGAAAAGCTGGACCTAGGGCAGAGAATTTAACTCAGAGATACTAGATTCTAAGGATATATTGGTTATATGTTCAAATAGCATAAAAATGCAAAATTAAGACTCATACAGATGGGAAAATTTTTTCAGCTACGTTGAATTTTAATATAATAGACAGCTTGAGAATATGAAACATTTAAGGCTCATTTTTTTCCTGATCAGTTTGATTAAAGATCTTGTACACCTCATTTACCAAATAACCTTAAACACTGAAGAATCCTGATTTTCTCAGAATGATGGATGTTCTTTTTTTATTTCCTATCATACTAAACAATACTCTCCAAAATATCCCTTCTGCATGTATCAAGTTACACACATACCAATTCATCATTTCTGGTTTTGTTTGTTTTTTTTTAAACAAAAATGAACCTTACATCATTTACTGATTTGGTTGTTTGATAAATTCACTGGGTTTTATGGTACTTTTCTAAGGAAATGCATATTCAACTTTGGACTGCTCTTGACTGCCTAGAATTGAAAACCAAATGTTGTCACAGGAAAAACTTGTTTCCATGCTTTAGAATAGGAATCCATGACTTTAATTCTTGGCTGAATTTTGGCCTGCAAAACCTAAAATATTAAGGCATTGAGATGGTTATGCCAATCCTTAGACAAAAAGTCAATTTATTCTCATTCACTTTTCCAATTCATCAGACATTCTTCCATGCCCCGAGTCTGTAATTTTCTTGGTATTTTATGACTAGAGCTGTTTCATGATACAGTAGACTTTTTTAACCAGGCACTTAATTGATTTGAGGGGGAACTTAGAATATCAAACAGGTCCAAAACATGGATCACCAAACTTTTTGAGACATATCCAGCTTTGTATGTAAAGGACATATCTATGTCCACCTGCCAATCATCTGATTGACTAGAGAAGGCACAATCCCATAAACAAGATGCCCCAATGCTAACTCTGTGTAGCTCTCACTGGTTGGTCCAGGGATACTGCCTGGAAAAAGGCAAAGTTGTTATGTCATGATGTAGAGCATGAGAGGTTGACAATTTCCACCACTGTTGCTCATCAGCGGGCAAGATTAATCATTAACAGTGTTGTACCTTGCCTACACTGCAAGCAAGCTTTCCTCTTTTCCTTTTCCCTCATGCTTAGATTGCTTGTGTTCCACTCAAGCTCGATTATATTGATTGCCAACTTATATTATTGTAATAAATTTGTTTAAACTTGGTCCTTAGTCTGTTGCCTTTTTATTGTCTGATATCCAAAGAACACTTGTCGTGTGATACCATGTCTCTCTTGTACCAGCAAGCCCAGAAAGGAGCCAGTACTCCAGGTCTGCTCTCATTAGAGCTGATAGAAGGGAAGGATGATTTCCCTCAACCTGCTGGCAATGCTTTCCTCAGTGAAGCCCAGAAACCTGCTGGCCTTCTTTGCCACAAGGGTGGATTGGTTGCCCACAGTCAACTTGGTGTCCAGCAGGACTCCCAGATCTTTTTCTGCAAAGAACCTTTCCTACTCATTCACACTCAATGTGTACTGATGCATGGGGTTATTCCTCCCCAGTGAAAGGATTATACATTTCCCTTTGTCAAACTTCATAAGATTTGTCTCATCCTTCACATGTTAGTGACACTTGATGAAGATGGTCACCTAACTAATAGGAATGAAGAAAAGGCAGAGGCATTCAATACCTTTTTTGCCTCTGTCTTTAATATTAAGGATAGACCTTAGGCTGCCCAGTCCTCAGAGTTGGAGAACCATGACTGCGGGAGCAGTGATATTCCATTTGTGGACACTGAGATTGTAAGGGACCAGTTGTGTCAGCTGAATGTTCATAAGTCCATGGGACATGATGGGATTCATCCCAGAGTTCTGAATGAGCTAGCAGATGTTATTCAATTATCTACCAAAGGTCTTGGGAGTCTGTGGAGGTCCCTGCTGTCTGGAAGCTAGCCAGCTCTTCTTGCCCTTCATATCCCTTGGCAGATTCAGCTCCAACTGGGCCTTGGCTTGCATTCTCAGACGTTGTCTCTGTAGTCTTCCCAGGTCACCTGACCCTGTTTCTACTTTTTGTGTATCTCCTTTTTATGTTTGAGTTTCATCAAGAGGTCACTGTCCATCCACATAGGCTTCCTAACACCTTTGCTCTAGCCACAGCAGCCCCCAGGCTTCATATTCCCCACCATTTATTCCTTGTTTGCAAGTATCAGATCCAGAAGAACACTTCTCCTTCTCAGCTCCTTGGTCTTCTGTGTTAGCAAGTGGGCTGGTTTTTGTTGGGATAGAATTAATATTCTTCATAGTAGCTGTTATGGGCTATGATTTGGATTTGTGCTGAAAAGAGCGTTGATAACACAGGGATGTTTTCGTTATTGCTGAGCAGCACTTACACAGAGCCAAGGCCTCTTCGGCTTCTCACCTCACCCCACCAGAGAGTAGGCCCGGAGTGCACAAGAAGCTGGGAGGGGACACAGCTCGGATAGCTGACCCCAGATCACCAAAGGGATATTCCATACCATATGACATCATGCTCAGCAATATAAAGTGGGGGGAAGAAGAAGGAAGCGGGGATGTTTGGAGTAATGGTGTTTGTCTTCCCAAGTAAACATTACACATGATGGAGCCCTGCTTTCCTGGAGATGACTGAACACTCACCTCCTGATGGGAAGCAGTGAATGAATTCTTTTTTTTGCTTTGCTTGTGTGCATGGCTTTTGCTTTACTTTTTAAACTGTCTGTATCTCAACCTACGAGTTTTCTCACTTTTACCCTTCCGATTCTCTCACCCATCCCACTAAGGGGGAGTGAATAAGCAGCTGTGTGGTGCTTAGCTGCTAGCTGGCATTAAATCACAACAGCAAGTAGCCATCAATGCACTCCAAAAGCCTTCTGGATTGCTTGTGCTCTGCTGCATTACCCCTTCAACAAATATCAGGTGTTTTAAGTCTCCCGTGATGACCAGAGTCAACAAACGAGGCTTCTTTCGGTTCTTTAAAGAGGGTCTTATCTAGTTCTTCATCGGGTATTCTCTAGCAGACACCCGCTGCAGTACCACTCTCGTTGTTCTGTCCTCTGACCCTGATCAGTAAGCTCTCTGATGGCTTTTCATCCACCCCTAGGCAGAGCTCTGCATTCCCACTGATCTCATATAAAGTTAAACTCCTCCTTCAGTTCTCAGCTTGCCCACACTGAAGTGCCTGTATCCATCCATAGCAGCACTCTAGTCTTTTGAGGTATCCCACCATAACTGATAGCAATGAGGTTATAGTCCTGCAACTAGACCCAAACCTCTAATTCTTCCTGTTCATTCGCCATGCTGCACACATTAGTGTACAGTCATTTCAGAGACACTCAGAAGACAGCATGAGGATTTTCTCCATGACTATTTCCTGCAGACACGTCCTTATTTTGTGTGCATATACATGAGGTGGCACCCTTCAGTCCTATTTGCAGACTACAAGATCTCTTGGACTCATCACTCTGAACACTTTTCTTACCAGTTCCTCATTTGTTTGTGGGTTATCATCTCCCTATCCCATTGTCCTACTTTAAAGCTTTTCACCAAGTATGAGAAACAGTTGATAAAGTTACTTTTGTCTGACTTGATGAAGGACATGCAAACCCTTCTTCACAGTTTTAGTCTTCAATGAGGGTCCTATGACTGGGAAAGCCAAATTCTTTTAACCTCAGGTTTTAACAACCAGCTGTGACCCACCAAATCCATCTGTCCCTTCCAAAGCAGGGGTCAGGAGCTAAATACATGTACCCTCATTGTCTTTAACCATCAGCCTCAGAGCTATATAGCTTGATATGCTTCTAGGTCTCCCCAGCAGCAACACTAGTGTCCATGTGGCACTAAACAGAGGACCAGACAAGCTTCTGCAGTCTCTCCATGATGTTTCAGATCCAAATCCCTATCAAACAGAAAACCTGCCTAGATGACAGGGCAGCAGATAAGGGCCTTCCATCCTTCACAGCAGATAGTCTTCTACTGCTGTCACTTGGCAGTTGCTCCTGATACTGCTCTATGGGTCAGGCAGGTCATTGGAGAAAGCTCTAAGCCCCCCTATGGGAACACTGAACCTGTTCACTGTAGCAAATATACAGGTAGAACAGGATCCTTCCTGCTAGTGCTAGAAGTCACAAGTTTCCAGCCTTCACCACCACGAGTCCTGCTTTTCCAGCTGGATAAATACAATACAGCTGAGAGATTCAAGGCTTTTGTAAGCTTCAGTGTCTCAGAGAAGATCCATACATGACCTCTGGCATACAGTCTGCTGAATCTTTCCAGCAGCAGCTTCTCTTGACAAAACAGGTGCTCTACCAATGCTTCTCTGCAGGCAAGGACTCCATCTCTCCAGCCTCAGCAAAAGACCCTAGGCCCACCTTAAAACCCCAGACTTGGCGACCTGTGCTTTTCCTCAGGAATTCAGCTTGGTTTGAGGCCTCTGATATACAAGTGGTAGTTGTTACAGTTGACATTGAGATCTGTATTGCTTAGAACATCACCACTATTCCTGAGCACATTTCCTGTCTAACTGCTGCACAAACTACACTGTTAGCTATGCTCTAGATTGGCACTAATATAGGCCTCTCCCTAGCACCTGTGGAAAGGATGCTTGTTCCTCCCTAATCAGGAGTCATCTGGAATATGAGCTTAAAGTATCCTTTGATCAACAACAGCTGATACAGTCTGTTAGAAACTGCTAAGACTTGTTAATAGTCACACTCTTCTACAGCTGTGCTTTTAAGGCAGTAGGCATCCTGAAACCCCTTGAAGACATCCTAGGTTGGACACAGATGTTCCTGTGGGTCTTAATGAGCTAACAACCAAGAGCGCTAAGGGAATTGGCTAATGTTGCTATGATGATATGATCACCTTTGAAACATCAAGGTGTTTGGGATAAGTTTCCTAATGAAAGAAAAATGTTATACATAACTTCAAGAAGGGCAAGGAGGATCTGGAGAATTACAGGTTAGTGGCTAGCCATGACTCAGTCTCTGGGAGATTGATAGAGCATGGAAGCCATTTCTGAGCACGTGAGGGGCAAGATGATTGGGAATAGCCAGCATAGATTCAGCAGGGACAAATTGTGTCCAACTAATCTGATTATCTTCTGTGATGAAATGACTGGCTTTAGCAGTAGCAGTCTGTGTCCATAGGAGCAGATACCATTTACTTGAAGATTAGAAATGCTTTTTGCAGAGTCCCCCATATCATTCTAACCTATTTAAAAAGAAATTATCTGAATAGGTGAACGTAAGTTAGGTAAAAAATAGCTGAACCACTAGGCTCAGAGTCTCGTAGTGAACACTAAAATGACTAGTTGGCAAAAAGGCAACAAATGTAAGTCAGAAAGGTATATACCTGACTGACTGGTAACCATCTGCCTACTAAAGGAGGATTGAAGCCATATAACAGTCAGAGAATACCTTCTTCTTACCAGCATCCTTGTGACATTAACCAGCCCCATTAGGTAACTACATGCAGTGGTCAGTTCATCATCACTAACTCAGTAAAAGGTGGAAAAGATGTATCCTGTGCAATATCTAGCTGTATTTGTGCAAAAATGCAGACTTCCTCCTTTTGCCTCATTCACTGGGGAATAAATGTGTCTCGATCATGCCTGAACTCAGTTCTAATGGATCATGTAAAGGAGAGTTGTTTTTTTTTTTTCTTTGTTTGCATTGTTGATTTTTTGATGCTTGCTGACAGAATTCTGGAAGTTCTACAAAGGGGCATTTGATTGATACTCCTTTAATTCATTGAAACTGAAAAAAATGTCATCCGTTTTCAAAATATGATTTCAAGCAGACCATTTTAATGGCATAGTAAGAAATGTGGTGCCTGTACGCCTTAGAGGTGATACTGGTTGCCTTGAAAAATGTCTGTGATTAGTCTTAATGCAGTCTATTTTGGGGAAAAAAAATTGAGCAATTAGAGGTAAGTGCTGCCTATTGTATTCTCCTTTTGGCACAAATAATAGGACAACCAAAAAAAAGTAAAGTACAAGCAAGAAATGTAGAAGCCTTTGGCTCCTTGTCAGGCTTCAAAATGGATGTCTCATCTATGTAACTAATGAAGATTTAACCCACAAAGCTGCTTAGCCTTCAGAAATTGTGCAATTTATAATGTTATCAGTAATTCCTCAGTTACAACACTTGTTACACATTGCATTTGTAGAAAATATTAGATGATCCTAGCAATTACAGAGAGGTTATCATAGTAATAGAAGTCCATATCCTCAGTGAATATTACAACATCCTAAGTCCACCATTACATCATATTTGTACACAGCATCTGGTTTTGTAAATAATAAAAAAAAAGAGAACATGTTGCATGTACTTTTAGTATGGTTTTTTTTGACTCTATGATGTAATTGATATTATCTATGAAGTGATATGTACCTTTCTTTTTACAACCAGCTAGGTAATATGCAAATACTTAACTTTCCCTTCAGAAGATTTTCCTCCTTCTCCATGCTGTCTAATCTACCCTGCATTTCATTTCATTTTCTACTATTTCCCAAATGAACTGACCTTATCCCTTATGTTTAACTTTCATTTTCACTATTTGTCTTATGAACCAAAGAATTCTGCTGTTCATCTGGTATAGTGTAAGTCAACCTACCATTTAAAGAAAAATTTGCTAGTTTATTTATTTGTTTTAAAAAAAATCAATCAAAAAACTAACCATTGTCTCAGCTTGTGGCTCCTATTTTGAAATTTATTAAGATTTATCGTTAACTTACATTCCGCTTATTATCTTTCTGAGAATCAGACTTTTGGGGAAAAAAAATGCTAATGTCTAAACATTGTGAAATGTAAAAGGAAAATTCCTAGAAGACGATTAGTTGCAACTCAAAGGCTGGTATGTTTGTATTTGGTTCTCGTTCCCACCCCACTTCCCTTTTATCTAGCAGAAGAACAAAAATGTAGTTAGCATTGCTGGTATTCCTAACAGCTTATATTAAGCAAAATGTTTAAGTGGTGACTCCTCCCACTTTTGGTAGTCCTTGAGGAACTTATATTTGCTTTGTTTTCCTCTTAATAGCTTGTATCACTAACACTTTTGACAACAAAAACTTTTTCAAGTACCAATTGAAGATACATGTGGTGTCTCCAGACAAGAAGAATAGTTTCTGTAGGCAGTCTTCCTGGGAGAAGATCTACACATTAGCTCTTTCAGAAACACACTGCAGAAGCAAATGGCAGATGTGTATAATATTGTGTTTTTTCCACTTGATGTAAGATGTTAATAACTGTCCGTATATTTACCAAGCTAGCATCTCAAAATTAAATTACAAAGACCATAGAAGTTTTCTTGCTATGGATAACCAGATCATCCTGATTGAAAATATTAAAAAGATGTAACTATAATGTACCTGAGGTTATGTCACTATGACTCAATCCCTTTAGTGTGATATATTTAGAAATAGAGTACTTAAATGAAGCTAACTCCTAGGCACTAATTATTATGATCTTTATTATTATTCATTTTAACCTTGTATAAGTTTGAAAACTAGGTAGTATCTTCAAGGTCGGATTCGCTATTAAAGTCACTACAGATTGTACCACAGTGAGAGTACAAGACTTTACGTATTTTCACAGATCCCTATAGATAGGTACTTGTATCAGACTTTGAAATTATGTGAGGTGGACAAGAATACAGCTTTCCTTCGTTCCTTAAGTTCTTACATCATACAGACTAAGCCTTTTTAGAAAGTTTTCCCATAAATACTTTGAGCATTTCTAAGACGTTTCTACTTTGATATTAGGGACGTGTCACAAGAAATTGTTAATTTGAAATAATAAGGCAAAGATCACTTAGAAATATAGGAAAAGATAAATTATAATCATGTATATAATAGAATAATATATAACTATTATAAAATATCAAAACAATGAGTTATTGTTCTAATAGGTAATGTTAGTCATACAGCATTTTTTGTCTTCTTACACAGGAAAAGTTTAATCAGGTAGATACCAAGATTAAAGAATGTAAAAGTTTAAACTTTAATACTTCAAATCATCGTAAGTGTTTGTTAAATATCCATATATGCAAAGACAAAATCATAAATTTGTAAGTTTATAAAGTTATGGATTATGAAGAGTGGGACTGTGTATAAGAGATGTCTTAATTAAATCTGTGATTCTCAAAATATTCAGTGGGGTTTCACATGCCTAAATCCATTGTACTTAATATCTATGAAAAAATTTGCTGACTACTTGTACATTTGCTAACATTCCTTAGGGTATTTTTTTAATCCTTTGAGTAAAAAGGAGAATATTTGTTTTAAATAGCAAAACCTACTGTTTTCTGAAGGCTGAAAAATACTAAAAATTTTATTAATAATAATATGTCCCACATAAAGTCATTCTCAAAAATAAAAGTATTTAAACAATTTGTAAAACAAAAAAAAAGCTTTATTTTTAAAACCTTACAGGGTTTTTATTGTAGGGAATGACTCCTCTGTCTGAATACAAATAATATTATTTTGATTTCAAATTTCCCTGGATGCACTCAGTTATAAAATTTAGAAAAATAAGCTATAGAAGTAGTCCATCTGCATATTATTATGTTTATGTAAGTATTATAAAAATTGAAATTAATTGTAATGTTAACTGATTCGTTGTGATAGTACTTCATTAGTGACTTGGAAAGGGATGAATGTAATTTCATAAAATCAGTGGGTCACAGGCAGTGCAAATGTGCATACGTATATGTGAAGACACAAATATCTAGATACATCTACGTACATCAGGAATTACAGTCTGTGATGTATGTGTTCAGAATACTTGCCAGTCACGCCAGCTTCATTTTTTAAAACAAAACTTCAGGTAATTCTGCCACATTATCACTACTTAACACTACTCCATGCAGAACTTTTGCATCTTTAGTGCTCATATCCTACACTAGCTGCAAGCATAAAATATCTTGTTTCTGATATAACACAGGTAGCACTAATGGCTAGTGCCATTGGCAGTCCTTAGTTGCCAGGGGAACTGATCAAGCTTTGGAGCTCCTCCATAACAGAAGTCAACACTGAAGTGGACTTCTCTTCATTCCTCTTTCCTCCATCACCCTTTATGTTCTATGTTTCTCATCTTACGTCCCAAAAAACAGGGAATCTCATCAGGTCCTGATGTGTGTCTTGTTTTTGGTTTCCACCTTGTGTGTTCAAGGATGTTCTGCCTGTTTGCAGTCCCTTGTGCTTACCTTGTTCTTTGTTCTTCAACTTGCAAATTCTACTTGGGTTATCGTTTACATTTTTCCCATGCCTCTGAAGAGCAACTCCAGTATCTTTGTTTGCCCCTTTGGTCATTGCTTTGCTTACATACATAGGTAAAATGCCTATATATTGTGCTCACCTATGCCATCCCAGTGTTATAAAACAATTACACATGTTGTTGCTTACATTATTTTGATATGTTTATATTTGGGATCAAGGTAAGCTAACATTAACTGTATCTTATTCAATGCACTTATAAATTATAAACATTGTAAGTTTCTGCTTTGGCTATACATGGAACTGAAATGCCAGAGATTGAAAGGTGCTGAGTGCTCACAAAACATAACAAGATATGATGTTATTCTATTAAAATCTTGACCTGGTAGTATAATGCCTTGCTCTGTAAACTGGGTAAATGAGAACAGAGAATTTCCTGAAAATTGAATCAGTGATCAGCACCTTTCATAAGCTCACCTCTCTTGATTTATGCATGGCTAATGGACTATGGGTTTCCTGCCCTGCAAGTAACAAATTATTTTAACTTTAGAGGAAATGTTTGTTGAATGACAATATTCAGCCTTCTCAATTTAAGGCATTATTTTGACATAATAAAACCCTTTGATAGTATATAAATGTCTAAATCTGAGCTAATCAACCAAGGTAGATTTTCTAAGAGACAGGAAGCTTCATAGGAAATAGTTGTTCATATCCAATATGTAACATTATTAATTTCAAATACTTTCTGGAAGTGTCTGTTAGGGAGACTGTAGTGACTAAGCGTAAGCATCTAGTGCCATTTTAGATATCTTAGGATTTTTTGAGATACCTATGCAGCACCTGCAATTTGAAACATAATCTATGGGAGACTCATATTTTCTGAAATAACAATTTGAAGTCAATAAGGATACTTCAGGGTGCATAAAATGACACTAGAGCCATACATTTTGGTGCATGAGTTGCTTTTCTCAAAGCTAGAATCAATTCCCCATACAAAGATATCTATTTCTCCTTGTGTCTTTATCCTATACCATTCACTTCACTCCAGAGTTTCACAAGTCTCCCATAAGTCCTGTGACATAACTTGATACCAAAGGGTTAAACAATTCAGGTAAATTAGCAGAAAAGCAGGCACATTCTTTAGCCTGGTATATCAAGGTTGCAAAGCATCAAGAAAAAGAACGAATGACAGAAGAAGGGACACGGTTATCTAAGTCAGTAGGCAAGAATGTGGAGAGAGGCCTTCAAGAGAGGGAGTTCTAGACATGAAGGGAGCCAAGCTGATAAAACGTTACAACCCACAGACATCAACAATAAAGTAGCTGAGAGCAGGACAAAGGTAATTGTGGTTGTGGGAGATCGCAACCTCCAACTTAAATGGCCACCCCAAGAGAGGGCAAAACCCTGCTTGGGGAGCATGTGTAGTTAATATAGAGGCTTCATTAGTGCTTACTGAGGATGCGTAACAATTTACATTAGAAGCAAGAAACTTATGACCAATCCTAAGTGTGAATAACAATGAATATGTAGTTCACTATGAATATGCAAAAGTCTCACGGTATATAATATGTATCTTCATTTTACTTGGCGTGCAAGTTCGGAGGAGCGATCCCCCTTGCACCCAGCACCGAAATAAATATACCTGCTTTATAACTCTCTGCGAGTTGTAGAGTTTCTTTCTGCACGTCAAACTGACCATTTCATATGGATGCCTCAGATATTCTACTGCATCACAAAGGTCCCTGTATGTGCCATTTGTTTTCTGTGTACAGTTGAGCTGATCCTTAAGTAACTAGATAAAACTTACATGACCAATTGTATGTGTCTACAGCAGAGGAGATGAATACCAGGTGAATCAATGATATTGGTGTTTTTAAAGTATAAAAAATATTTCTGAATAATTTCCTAAATAAGAAGCTATTAAGAAAACTATTTGTATTTGCTTAGTTGAACCATGGATCTACAGAGAAATCTCTAATATTTAGCCTTCCTATACATTTCTTCAATGCAGCAATTATGAACAAGCCCCTTACTTAATACTTAGGAGAAAAAAAAAAATTCCTGCTTTGTTTTTAAAATATCTTGCACAACCTCCCCCCTCCCCAGCACACTAACAGAAAAAATCTACACCAATATGGAGGCGGGATGCAACAGAGAAAGGTATGCACACAGCCAAATACTAAACCAACATATTTTCATTATCTAGTAAATTTTATTTACTTTTTAAGTTGAAAAGGACATATATAGGTAACTCACAGAAAGATTCAGTGTTCTAAAATGAAATAAGAAACTCTTTTTAAAAGGCTTTGCTGATTTTTTGCATAGGCTTGAAATATAAGAAATAAACTCAACTCTGAAGAAAAGAGAAGAATTAAGAAAGGTAAAATTTTATTTAATATTTTGCCACAACGGAAATGTATCTTGATGTCTTAGATCCAAAGCAAGCTATGAATAGGTAGGACTGATCTAGAAGCTGATATCTATGGCATTGTTCCCTCATTTACCCTTCCTAATCATATTTCATTGTTAACTCACTTTTTTTTTATTCTTTTAATATTCTCATAAAACTTTTATTTTTTAGAAAAGGAGCAAGCCAAATTTCGCTACAGCTTATAAAATACTGCTGTTAACAGAAACAAAACCACATAACAAAAGACAGCTCTAAACTTTGTTAAACTGCGTGAGATATTTGAGTTTTACACTCCATAAAAGATCTCCTATTGTAAAAAAAAAAAAAAAAAAAAGAAAAGAGAAAATTCTGAAATTTAGTGTTCCAAACTTCAAGGAAATAGTTCAAAGTATATTTCCTTCAGAGTGCATTTGTGGCTCAATATATAGGTATCCAGTAAATATCCGAGATGCCCTAGAGCAAACTGTTTAGTTTGTGTCTGTCGGTAAAAAAGACCACACATCTCTCAGAGGTTCTAGGTTACTTCTGCCCATCCTGTAATCCCAAATATCCTAAAGCATCTCCAATGAATTGGCAATAGAACAGATACCCTGGAAACTACAGGCCCATCAGAAATCACATGTAAAAACATATCGGACCCCAACTGGTCAGCATGTTTTAAAATCCAGATATGAATCCAAAAATTACAGCTTTTGCTTTTTCTAATCAGTTTAACCTGGAAATCCTTCATAATGAAGGGAAACTATAGATAAGAACACAAACTTAAACTCCATGTGGTGTACAGTGTAACTGGTATTAATTGTTCAATAAGAATGACCTTATTCTTAAGCAGATGGGATCAGGATAGGAAAGCTAAAGCCCTGACAGAATTAAATCTGGCCAGGGATGTCAAGAGCAACAACAAAAGCTTCTATAGGTACATCAGTGACAAAAAGAAGACTAGGGAAAATGTGGGCCCTCTCTGGAAGGAAATGGGAGACCTGGTTATCTGGGACATGGAGCAGGCTG